>NC_073302.1:19468260-19600760 GCF_027595985.1 Sorex araneus | reverse complement strand
GGAGATATTGGAGCTCAGTGATCATCCTTGACCTGTGGGCATTTCCAGTGTGGCCACAGCTGTTCCCAGCTCTCTTTGAAGATGAAAATGGTCAGAAAGGAGGACATCTCCCCAATTAGCCTTGAAATAGAGACACCCTCAGGGTTACTTCAAAGCCCCGGGATGGGATGATCATGAGGATGATCAAAAGGATGCTCATGCAGCACCAGTGTCTAGTGGCATGTGGAGGAAGTAAGGGAGTGAGTCATGTCAAGGGGAGGACTAAGGGTTCAAACGACATGATCTGGAGTAGATGAGCCTTGGTTAGAATGCTAACACCTGCATTTGGTGACATCTTCAGCATATCACCTTGCTTATCAATGAGTCTTCCTCTTCTCATCTTTAGGTGGACTTGGCCATCCCATTTCTTTGGATCATGTGTTAGTGCAATGATAACATTTATAAACCTCCCTGCACAGTCCTTTCTGACACAGAGTGAAGGTCTGAGATGTTAACAAAATAGATTTTTTAGATGGGGCCCAGGAGGACTTTTAAGAATCACTTGCTCCATGGCCCTTACTTTCCTAATGAAAAGCGAGTTTCTCTTGGAAACATACTGATCCAGGTTCTGACAAACAGATGCTTTCCTGGGCTTTTCTGTACTATTCTCTGGCTTGGTTCTTTTCCTTCCAGCTCTTTCTACTGGTACTTTGTGTCTGAATGAGAATAGCTATGGCATGAAGGACCTTGGAGCGAAAGAAGGGGCCTCCTGTTCATTACAAGTGATTATGTTTTGCTTAGGAAAAGGGTACAGAGCAGGTCCCATTCTCAATTTTTCTGCAATGTAGGAAGTAAATTCAATGTGGCTATTTTTGCTGGTTCAGGAGGTTTGCACTCAGAGCTAGTCAAACCCAGTGTGAGTGGATGGCTGTTCTGGGTTAAATGCCATCTTTCTGTTCCTTTTTTCCAGACTGCAGGGGTCATGGATTAAAAGAGAAAAAAAAAACAGCTGCAGGCACTTGAGCCCCAAATAAGTAGATAAGGTACTTTTCTTCAGGCCTGCTGGGATTCAGAGCACTGGGAGTTTGAGCATGAGCTGATATTGGAAGGAATGTTTTCAAACTGAGTCCCACATCAACCAGATGTTTTTGGGAAAGAACTGGGGACAGGTGGCCCCTTCTCATTTCCACCTCACCAAGATTAGCTGCCCACTGCCTCCTGGGTCCTTGGTAAGATTTTATTTGCAAAAGGTGCTCTGAAGTCATAAATATAAGTCTGTAAACTGGAAATTTGGGTCCTTAGCTTCCTTATGCTTGGACCACATGTGCCTCAAAGGTGCCTTTTGCATATGTTTAATCAGAGCTATTTCTGGAAATGCAGGACAATGATAACCCATTTAGTTTAAGTGGATGACAACAACATGCATGTTGTTTCAAACAAGGAACAAGATTATTTGTTAGAAGGAAGCAAAAACAAACAAAAACCCAACCAAACAAAAATTCATAAAGCAAAATACCCTTCAGTTGATTTGAATTAGGTCAGTTAGATGATATTAAAGGTACTAAATACGGCATTTAGAAACGGTAGTCTGGGTTTGGGACCCAGTATAAAAATCTTACTATTTAAATGTTGGCTTATTTCTTCATAGCTCCTTTAAAATATATTTCTAGAAACCCCATGAACAGCACAGAATTTCCTATTACAGATGGAGCGATAGATGTTCAGGGGACAATTTCAATTGTTTTTTATTTTTCTCCCCACACTGAGTGAGAACATTGACATGAATTCTGAATGCTCTTTCTCAGACATGTCTCAGCCTGGAGGAGTTGGGAAGGAGAAAGACTGGGCAAAGTCCAGTTGCTCCCAAGTTTATTCCATAGATAGGTGCCTAGGAGTTGGGGGGCAGGCAGCCAGGACCCATGTGGCTAACTATAAGGTCTCTTCAGAAAGTTCTGACCTTATTCTTGACTTAATTATTGAACCTATTATTTATGTCATATTTTAATAATGTTCTATTGCTCAGTGGAAAACTTTGCTGTCTGCTGTTCAGTCTTTCTACAGGGTGGACACAAGGTCCAGCACTTTCCTGCATGCTCTCGTGTATGCTTCCTGCCGGGCTATAGGGGTTAGCATCTGTGGGATCAGATGAGAAAAGAAGGCTCATAAATGTAAGTTAATCTACCCAGTGCTACTCAGCAGGAAGGTGGATTTGCAACCCAGACCTTCTCAGCACTTGTAGGCATGTGGCTTGTCACCAACGTTGACAAAGGACACTATCTCTCCCCTGTGGTTGCTATTTTGACCAAAGACCAGCTCAGTCACATCCCTCATCTGGAAGAAGTTGATATACCTGTGATAGCTTCCACAGCAAGGGGTCGAGATCTGCGACCCCCGACCTCGCCACGCAGGGTGATTGTGTAAGGGGTGCCAGCCCGAAGTCCTGGGATCTCCACTGAATGCAGGCTGCCAGGCACTAGGAGCCTGTGGACATCTTCATCTCGCTCTGTTTCCTGGACCTCAATGACAAACTGTTCATAGATCCCCTCTGGGGAGGTCCAGTCCAGCGTGAGCGTATTCCAGCTAGCCTCAGTTACTGTAAAGTTTCCTAGGTCTGGAACCTCCTCTGGATAAGAAGATAGAGTTGCCAAATTATGATAAAGGTTAACTGCACCCTGGGATTCAGATGAGGTAGCATTTTGACTAAGGGGTGGGGGGATAAGATGTTTGGGTGGTAGTGATGACAGATGATGATTTAGAATAGGATTGAGTATACTCTTATGGTTGGCATTATCAGGGATTTCTATTCAGCCATGGGGAATTAAAGATGATTCTAGAAGTGTTCACAATTCTTATTCTTGACATGCAAATTGGAATTTGGCAAAATTTCTTGGAACGAACCCAGGTCTTTCCTTTTTTATTTCTCTCTCTTCCTTCCTTCCTTCCTTCCTTCCTTCCTTCCTTCCTTCCTTCCTTCCTTCCTTCCTTCCTTTCTTTCTTTCTTTCTTTCTTTCTTTCTTTCTTTCTTTCTTTCTTCTTCCTCTCTTTCTCTTCCTCCCTCCCTCCCTCCCTCCTCTTTCTTTCTTTCTTTCTTTCTTTCTTTCTTTCTTTCTTTCTTTCTTTCTTTCTTTCTTTCTTTCTTCTCTTTCTCTCTCTTTCTCTCTTCTCTTTCTCTTTCTTTCTTTCTTTCTTTCTTTCTTTCTTTCTTTCTTTCTTTCTTTCTTTCTTTCTTTCTTTCTTTCTTTCTCTTCTTTCTTTCTTTCTTTCTTTCTTTCTTTCTTTCTTTCTTTCTTTCTTTCTTTCTTTCTTTCTTTCTTTCTTTCTTTCTTTCTTTCTTTCTTTCTTTCTTTCTTTCTTTCTTTCTTTCTCTTCCTTCTTTCCTTCTCTTTCTTTTTTCTTCCTTCCTTCCTCCTTCCTTCCTTCCTTCCTTCCTTCCTTCCTTCCTTCCTTCCTTCCTTCCTTCCTTCCTTCCTTCCTTCCTTCCTTCCTTCCTTCTTCCTTCCTTTTTTATCTTCCTTTCTGTGTGCAGATTGTGCTTTCCAACCTTTTATATATACTACTGAAATAATTTAAATAAATAAATAACTGTACTTTGGAAGAAAGCTTCCATTTCTCTATTGCAAAGGAAGAGGAAGTGGAATTTTTCAAAAAAATTCATACCATGCTATTACTAAAGCATGTTCAAATTTGGGATATCACATTTGGATAGAAGCAGGGATGATGATTCACTGGTATTTATCCCACATATAAGGAATGAACCCAGTTTCTAGCAGGGAAAATCCCCCTGAGAAGACATATTGGAAGGAAGAAAACCAAGTCTAGAATACCTGTCAAGACTTCAACCGAAACTGGGGTTGTGCTGAAGTCCTGAGCAACCCCACGGATGGAGACTCTATAGTGTGTTGCTGCTTTGAGCCCAGGCAAGTCCATGGACCTCAGTCCTCCTGGGACTGTGAGGTTCTGAGCTGCCTCTACTGTGTCTCTCTCCTGCACCTCAATGAGAAAGTGTTCATATGTCCCTTCAGGAGCTGTCCAGTTGAGAGTGAGGGCATCCCAGCCCACCTCAGACACGGTGACTTCTCCCAAACGGGGAGTTTCCCCTGGAGGAGGACAAAGAACCAGTTTAATGATCACGTCACACCAGGTCCAGGACATCTGTTACACAAGGATAGTCTCTATAGTACCTACAAAGTGTAATAAACATGAATCATGCATCTTCTTAAATTTAGGAATAGAGTAAATGTGGGTTAGAAAAAATAATTGTTGCTTTAAAAAAATTTATCTATGTATTTATTTATTTGGATCACACCCGGTGATGCCCAGGGACTACTACTGGCTTTTCACTCAGGAATTCCTCCTGGTGTTGCTCAGGAACCATATAGGTTGCTGGGGATCGAACCTGGGTTGGCCATGTGCAAGGCAAATGCCCTACCAGCTGTACTATCTTTCCAGCCCCTTTGTTACTTTATTATGAAGTTCCTCTAACCTCCAGAAAATACGAGGGGGTCACTTATTATTTCCCCTCCCTTTTATATACAGGATCTTAACTTCCCTTACCGGAGGAAAACTTTAATGAGAGTAAAGGGCCCTTCCCTTGGGGATTTTGTGTATAGTGCCCAGGATGGACTCTGCACAGCTCCAAAAAGTCTGTTCAGAGAGAAGCTGCCCTCTGGAGTTGTGCAGCCTGGTGACTGTCTACTACTGAACCCCAGGGTGTTACTACATGGGGCAGATGAAGTTCACGAATAAATTAGTATTGTCTGATCACTCTTGAGCAATTTTCTGTCAAGAAAAACAGAATCTGGAGATAGGAAGGTTAAGAGGTACCTGTGGAGGCCTCAGCAGAGAGTACTGGTGTCCTAGAGCCCTGAGTCACCCCATAGAGAGTCACCCTATAAGGGGTGGCAGCCTTCAGGCCAGGGATGTCCACAGTCTGGAGGTTCCCAGGGACTGTGATGTTCTGAGCTGCCTCCACCCCACTGGTTTCCTGCACTTGAATGACAAAGTGCTCATAGGCTTGGTCAGCTGTGGTCCAGTGGAGTTTGAGGCCATCCCAGCCAACCTTGGTCACGGTGAGGTTTTCCAATGCAGGGATGTGGTCTGAATAATGACAGAGATAGGATTGGTTAAACTATTCCTCAAAAATGCTTTCTTTCTGAGCACCCAGAAATGGTCAACCTTCTGCCCCAGTTCACAGGAGGATTTCACTCACCAAATCCCTGAGCGTGGCTATCACCATTAAAACACCAACAGAAAAATCAATGTCGGACTAATTTTACCTAGAAGTAAATTGGAGTCTGTCTTTGGATAATGGTATTTTTCTTTGGCTCAGTATCCTATGGATCTGGGAGATTCTTCATGCCTATGTTCATAATGCTTTGGGCTTCCATTTCCATTTTGGAAATCACCTTATCATGAACTTAGGTCATATAGAACAGCCTAGGCTATTCTTGGTAGGTTTTGTTTGTGCTGTCTATAAATTTGGCCAACTGGATTTAGAGAAAATTGGCTTCTCATAGATTTCTTTCCTTTTCGTGCTGCTTCAGTCTCCAGCGGAAGGTCTGTTTTGTAGTTTCTTTATCTTGGGATGTTTTGTGAGTTTCCTGGGCTCAAATAAGTTTACACAAAAAAAACTTCAGTAAAGATCAAAGATAAACGAACACAGTTAGACTGCCTTGAGGGAGGCCATGGGTTTTTACAAAACTGTCCTTCACTGGCCCTGAGAGAAACAGACCTTATTAAGCTCAATTAAAATAGAATGTGCCCTCGACATTCATCTCAGGAACACACAAGATACAATAAAAACACACTTGTCTGGATATGCCTACAAGGTGATAATCTGCCCAGAACTAGGCTTAAGAGGACTTTGTAAGACCTGGGAAGAAAGCATTTTCTCTAGAATGAATCCTGTGAACAACAGAATAAGCACTGCCTTCAACTCCTATAAAAGAACAAACTGTTTCTTTATTTATTTATGCCTTTCATTGGCTGTTGCTGGTAATGAGCCCTATGTGTGCATGAAGGCAGGCTTCTAACTTGAGCAATTTTTATTTCAATGGAATTGAAGGTATCCTTTCAAGAATCTACTTAATTCAGACTTTTCCAAGTCCTGGGGAACATTCTTTGTAATTGATTCATATTGGCAAAGTTTACAGTCTTTAAAACCCTTATTTGATTTGGAATAGAGGTTCAGAGACGAAGTCACTTATTGGCCAAATCTGGCCTGCCTATTGACTATTTTGTAATGAGCCAGCTAACAACAATATATCTAGTTTTGAATGATGGGAATAAAACTCAGAGAAGAAAAAGACTTCCTGACGTGTGAATATATATGATATTCAAATTCTGGTGTAGTGGATTTAGTTTTATTGGCACACAGCCATCTGAGTTCATTTATGCTTTGCTGATGACTGCTTCCATCTTATAACAACATGGTGAAGTAGTGGTGACAGAAACCATATGGCCTGAAAAATCTGAAATATTTACTATTTGGCCCTGTAAGAAAGTGTTTACAACACCTGATCTTGAACTATACTCTGTGGGTTTCTCATATAACCCAAATTCATATCTTGGAACTCATACCTAATGCCCCATAGCTGTTCTTAGCTGCAATAACATGCACCTCTGAGAAAGACAGCTCTCCAAAATGCAAGACATGTATTTAGTTTGGGGAATACAACGTCCTATATCCTCATCCACTTGCCTGTAGGAGGCCATGAATATTAACTCTGACACAATATTTTCCTTGACTTTGGGATTTAAGAACAACTGCACTCAACAATACCACCTTTATGAGCAGTTCTGGCAGTGCACGAAGGGTGTCCTTTCAAACAGGGTTAAAATTTAGAGAAGGGGGGTTCAAGAGAGAGGTAGAGGGAGAAAGAGGGAGAAAGAAAGGGAGAGGGAGGGAGAGACAGAGAGGTAGAGAAATACAGGGAGTGAGGAAAAGACAGAGAGAGAGGGAGAAAGAGAGGGAGAGGGAGAGAGAGGGATAGGGAGAGAAAGGAAGAGAGAGAGGGAGAAGAAAAGTGCCTGCCATACAGCTGGGATAGAGAAGGGATCACTAAGTCAATGATGGTTGGAGGATCGCTGGGGATGGGAGATGTGTGCTGAATGAAAGGACCCATGAAAGAGTAAGGGATAAGAATGACAAGAAGTCAGGGAACAATCGAATAGAAATACAGCAGCCAACAGTTGAGGTGGGGGAGGGTAAGAAGGTTTCCATACTGGTGAGCTTGCTACCCCGGAAGCCCAGGGTTTCCCTGGTAGTGCTCCACATGGAAAGTCTCAGCATTTCTTGATGAAAAGACCGTTGTCTCTTGTTAAACAGCTGTTTGCTGGCATCTACCCTTTGGATAATGTCAGGGAGCCTGGGAAATCTGAATTTTGAAATCCCCCCTTTTATTTGAGCTTTCATGATAAGTTCCCCAGCTGTTCTGGAGGAATTTCTGACAGTGCCAACTTGAAAGCTTTAGATTTCACCCCCCATATAAATGGGATGGACTAAGGGCTGCTGGAGAAGGAATTCCTTTATAGTGTACATTGATGAGAGCAATTCTTACACAGTCAGAGACAGCTAGAGTCAAACCTTATGACTGCAAAGAATCAAAGAGTAGATAAAAATCACTTTGGAATGATAATAATAATTATAATGTTAATAATTATTAAATTATTATAAATTACATTATAAATTATAATATATTAGAATAATAATAAATAATAATATATTATAATTATAACAATAAATATTATAATATTTATAATATTATAAATTATAAATATATAATTATATAATAACAATACTTATAATATAATAATAATCCCTTTCCAATGATAGTAAAATTGCAGCTAGAAACTTTATTTAATCTGTATTAAAACTTTTCAATGAATTTTAGAGTGAAAAATGAAGTCCAAGACCCTTTTGTAAGAGAGCCACCACTCTGTTGATGGTATTAATATTTGCAACCTTGCACCTGCTCTCACCAGCTCCAACATAAAGTAGGCAATCTGTGTCCAGCCAGCTAAGCTGGTACATCTCTTCTGATTTTTCATATGCCATTTCTCTATTAAAAATGTTGTTATTTTCTTCTCTACCTCCTAAGTCATTTTTTTAAAGATTGATCAAGAACCATCTTTTCCAAAAAGACTTTTCTTATATTCTTAATTTCCTTTGCTCAAATCTTGGATGGGTACCTACCCTGGACTCCCATAACTTTCTGTCACTTCCTTCAAGTTTTTTTTGATTCTTTGATTCTCACACTTTTGATTTGGGGCTCTCTTTCTTGTGGCAGCATAATTTCCTTGAAAGGAGGGAATGTGTCTTTCTCTTCTGTATTCTATATCTCAGCACTGTCTGGCCCAAAGTCAGTAAGAGCTAAATATTTGTTGGATGGATAAATATTTGAATACATTTTGATTTGTTCCATGAAATAATCAAAATGGCAAATCAGAGCTGAATGTTCTCTATTGTTCCCAGCTGTGGCTAAAACCCAAATTCTACCTTTCTGCTTCTCAAAGCCATGGGAATGTCTGGATGTCACTGTGGAATCATGCTGGATGGAAAACTGTTTTGCTGGTCTGTGTTTCTTTTATGATTGCCTTGCTCTAATGCCCCTTACTGCTTACAACAAATGCATAGCATCTAGCTTACGCAGTACTTCACTTAGTTTATCAGAATGCAAATGCAGAGAGGGGGTGGATGAGACATTTGACTCACCCCTAATTTTTATTCAGTGGTAATAGGATTAGTACTCTCCTTTTCTCCTTCCTCCCTTTCTCCCCTAAATCTTTCTTTTCTCCCTCTCTTCTGTCATTTCTTCCTTCTTTCATCTTAATACCCTATGTCCCTCTCTCCTACCCTACCCAACTTCTTTCTTGCTTTCCTTTCCTATCTATGTTAAGTTTAATTGAACACTTTCAGGAATGACATTCTTCCTTTCCTAGAAATGTCAATGGGGAGAATTTGAGCTGCTAATGCAGAAATACAGGGAACGTACCAGAGGAGTCCATGGAAATACTATCTCTGGAGTAACTGTGGTCCCTGTGTACTCTTACAACACTAGGGCTGTAGCCCTGGTGGAGGAGACAGAAACCTCTCCTTTCTGGTTAGTAGGACAAGGTAGGCCATAGACAAATAAACCAACTACGGAACATGTCAGACCTAGTAAGTGCCACGAGGGGCTCAGGAGCAGCATGACAGGGACCGTTGGGATGGAATAACCATTTTCCACGTGCGGTTGGTGGTCATGGAAGCCCTTTGTTTCAGATGACAAGAGCAAAGTGAGATCAGGGAGATGATAGAGAAAAAATACTGGGAAGCAAGGAGTTGCTAGGCAATAGAAATAGCATGTGCAAAGACCCTAATGTAGAAGCACTCTGGATATTTTATAGTGAAAGGGCCAAGGAGACCATGATAAGAGGAGCAAGAGGATCCTGGTCAGTAGAATGAGAACTGGAGAAGAAAGGCCATATTCTTCAGGGCCTTGCTGCTAGGTCATGCATACTTTTAATTTGGTGCTGCATTAAGCGAAAGACTTGTATGTTGGCCCAATTCCATGGCTTGAGCCCTGAAATTCCCTGGGAAAAAATGTTTTGGAACTGCTTATTCCCTGCCTTCTCTGTAAAACCCAGATAATGAGGGTCTTTTTGTAGATTGCTACTGTGAAGAATCAGTGATGTGAAATGGGAGTATTTTTTCTCCTGAGCTTTGAATCTAGGTCCCTTTTTATGTTTTCAAGACCCATTACCCATATTTTTTCACCCAGTGACTTCCCCCTTTTCCACAGTCTCTTTTATTCTCATACCATTATGATGTGATGGAGTGATAGCACAGCAGGTAGGGCGTTCGATTTCGAGCCCAACCCGGGTTCGATTTCTCCCTCTCAGAGAACCCAGCAAGCTACTGAGAGTATCCTACCCGCATGGCAGAGCCTGGTAAGCCCCCTGTGGCGTATTCGATATGCCAAAAACAGTAACAACAAGTCTCACAATGGAGACGTTACTGGTGCCCGCTCGAGCAAATCGATGAATAATGGGACAACAGTGCTACAGTGCTACCATTATGACACCAGTCAACCGAGCTGCTCCTTCTCTCTGTGCCCCCTAATAGTCTTCATTGTCTCCTAAATCTCCGTGCAAAAACCCCAAATTCCTTCTACTTGTATTCTCCCCCTTTCCCAGATGTTGTTGTGTTCATCCTGCTATGTCCCCAAATTTAGCAAGTCGAGTGCTGCATTGGTGTCTGTAAACAGGGAATTCCTTGCAAGCATAGATCTGAGTCACACTTAGAAAGGAGCTCAACTATAGGCTCTTAGGAACTGAGCACATGTTGGAGTCTTGGGAAGATAGAATTCTAGAGAAGAAAGAAACCCCCATATCATCTTCAATAATATAAAATATTTCTAAAGAAAGAATGAGTCAAAGAGAAATACAAAAGAGAAAGAACTGGTGCAGGGAACATGGTACAATTTTCCTGTAATGAAAACTGTCTTTGAATATACAATATGATTTCTCTAGAACAGTGTAAGGGAAGCCTGGATGGGTCAAAGAAATTTGTGATCCTTCGGATACCAAAACTTTGAGCCAAAGAAATAGTAATTGCAGTCCTTCTTTCACTCAGAAGCCTTCATCTTTTTGAGTGACTGAGTTCTAGGGCTTCACAACTGGAGGTTGGGGTTTGGGGGGTTTGTAATCAAAAGGTGAAATGCCTGAAGTAGAGGAGGGAATATTTCTTTGACACAGAATTTGTCAGACTTATAGGAAAATGGAGATAAGGAGAAAGAAAAAGAGGGAGGGAGGAGAAAGATGGAGAGGAGACAGGATAAAAAGGAAGAAGAGGAGGAAGAATAAAAGCAGAAAAAATGGAAAAGGAAAGACGGGAGAATTAGTTTTTTATATTTTTTATCACTTCTAATTTTATATTAACATATATATTTTTTGGGGGGGACCAGGGTGGTCCCTCATAATGCTCAGGGCTTATTTCTTGCTCTGTGCTCAAAGATGACTCCTGGTGGGGCTTAGGGTGACCATATGAGATGCTGAGGATAAAACCTGGATCTGCCATGTGCAAGACAAATGCCCTACCCACTGGACTATTTCTCTGGCTTCAAATAATGTTCTAAAGACTGAATATTTAAATATTGACCATATATTTATCTCTTCCTAGTTTGATTCTTCCCTCCCTAGTCCATGCTTCAGCCACTCTTCCAAAATATCCTTGGGCATCTTATAGTGGAGTTAGAAGCAGTTGTGGCACAAAGTCAAGAGAATTGACCTTTTGAGTTGACTTGAAACTTTACCGAGAAGACTGATCTTTGTCTAGCAACTATGCCCCCACCACCCCACCACTGTTCTTTCTTACAAACAACCAAACTTTAGGTGGGCAGCAATAGGCTCAAATGAAGATAACCTTTCCTAGACTCACTGTTAGCTAGGCATGACCAATGAAATGAGAAAAATCATTGAATTTTCCTGAGAAAGTCATGGAGAAGTTCTTCTTTTTGGTTATTGTTGTTCCTCCTCTGTGCTGTCTAGAACATAGGGTAAGGGCTGTTCCACATCAGTCATATTATGACATTGAGGTGATCTTTGAGAATGGAAGTCAAATACTAAAAAATAGTGGTCACGGAAAGAGAAAAGGAAACTAAGCCAATTTAGATTCCAAACAATCTGAAATGACAACACCATCCCTTAATTACTTAAATTCAACTTTATTGTAGGAGAGAAGAAATCATCTTCAAGCCTACTTCAATAGCTTGCTATTTGAAATTGAGTTCTGTTATATGTAGGTGCACGTATTCATTGACTATGAACCTTTAAGGCATTTCTAAATACGTCCTTTCTACTCTTTTCCTGGTTCACTGAGGAATGATCTCTGCTGTGACAATTTCTGGCTGTTCCAGAATCCTCCAGTCATTTCTTTTCCAAGACTGAGTTCTGTGAGACATTTTTGGTATCTCATTTTTTCCAAGAACTATAAGCAGGTAACCACAAGTTCAAACATGATGTTAAGAATGGGACTCAAAAGTTGTTCAAATATCAGCATGCGCTCATGTATGCAGTGGGTGCTAAATTAACACTTACAGATGCAATTAAACCTGGGAAAGAGTTACTTATAAAATTTGGTAGAATTAACAGTTTTAGGAATAAATATTTGCTAGGCACAAATCAAATGTGCTTATTTTTTTTCACACAAGAAGAACATATTTTTTTCTAGTTGTTTTCCATTCAGCTCCTGAAATAAAACACGGCAGAAGGTACAGAGGGCAGGATAATTGGGATGGAAGTGACCCTAGAGACCAGGGTGGAGGTTTCATGAGTTCAGAAGCTCAGCTATTAATAAATAATAGAGAAGAAAAAAATGTAAAAGGCCTCATGGAAGGCCTCTAAGAGGGGCATATACCACTTTTCAGGGAACTGTAGGGGACAAGAAGATCTGGAATAAAAACAATTAATGGAAAATAATCAATGAATTGTAATCAATGTTGCAGTTATCTTGCAGCAAAATAAAACAAAAAGGACATTGTCAGGCTGAGTTCAGAGGCAGAAAATCAAGAAACATTTGAGTGTGAAAAGTACAAAAAATAATAGCTGGAAAAAAAGACAGACAAAACAAAACTTTTAAGTTTGAAGTTATCCTAAGAAGAAATATTTTTAAATAGATCAATGGTGTATCAAGGGAACTTTGATGGTTCCATTGGTTCCATAAGAGGAAAAAAAATAAGTTAGTTACTGTTTTCAAGTGACCTGTAGAGACCGCCTAAGTAAAGAAAGAGCCCGTCTTCTGATTGGTATTTTCCTGCGAAAATAACTTGATTAATTAACCCTCTAACCCCTCCAATCAACAGAGGATCTGGAAGGATCAGGGGCTGAGCTCACCTGTGGAGGCCTTCACACGTGCTGGCTTGCTCTTGTGTCTGCCTTTCTCTGCCTTGAGGAGGATGCTATATTCCTTCCCGGGCTCCAGATCTTTCAGGACGTAGGAGGTAATGTCTCGGGGGAGCTGCACCTCCATGGACTGGCCTGCTGGAAGGCTATAGTTGAGGCGGTAATGGTCAAACTTGGCCAGTGGTGCTTTCCAGAGCAGGTTCAGGCTGGTATCCGAAGTTTCAGAAACCCGAAGGTCCTTGGGTGCATCCAGGTCTGGGAGGAAAACAGAGTTGAGTGTGGTGCTGTTGGCTGCAAGTCTTGGTTACAATGCCCTAGAGGGACTGTGTGGCTTCAGGTAGAAGTCTCAGTTTTGAACGCTTGGAAAAGGCAGTGGTATGAGTATGTTGGAGTTTTTGAACAATAAAAAATAATAAGGTTTAGGGGCTGGAGCAGTAGCACAGTAGGTAGGGCATTTGCTTTGCATGCAGCCAACCCAGGTTCAATTCCCAGCATCCCATATGGTCCCCTGAGCACCGCCAGGAGTAATTCCTGAGTGCAGAGCCAGGAGTAACTCCTGAACATCGCTGGGTGTGACTCAAAAAGCAAGTAAAATAAAATAAAATAATAAGGCTCAGGACTATGCAGGACTAGCCACCTAATGAAATGTTACTCAATGGAGAGTCTTTAAGAGGAGCTAACAAGTGAGATGAGGGGGGCAATGGCAAGGAATGGGAAAAGGACTTTTGGGATAAGGGGTAAATGAGGAGGGGACCTGAGGCAATGGTGGAGGGAAATGGACATTTTGGTGGTGAGTATACTGCTATACTCATGAAATTCTATCACTGTACAATTATAAATTGTGTAAATTTATGTTCAATTTTATATGAATTATAAAATTGTAAACTTATAACACAGCAAGGAAAATGAAAACAAAATAATAAGCACGAGAAATAGAAATACCTATTAAAAAAAGAAACCATTTTGAAATATTTCAAGAGAATTACACTCAATGAAAAAGTGATGCTGAAAGTCGCATGCTGGATGATTTCTTTCATGTAGTGTTCTTGAAATAGCAACATTGTGAGATGAACAGATCAGTGATTGCCAAGGATGCAGGAACGGGGGAATGGGGCAGTCTAATTTCAGTTTACTTTCAGCTTTCCCTGAAATACACATTTCCTGTTTTACTTTCTGTTTTTCTATCTTTTACTTTTTTTTTCTTTTTGTGTCACACCCGGCAATGCACAGGGGTTACTCCTGGCTCTGCACTCAGGAATTACTCCTGGCGGTGCTCAGGGGACCATATGGTATGCTGGGATTTGAACCCGGGTTGGCCGCGTGCAAGGCAAATGCCCTACCCGCTATGCTATCACTCCAGCCCCTGTTTTTCTATCTTTTAGAGACAGCAAGCTTATGTTCTTTTAAAGTCAGACATATGGGCTAGAGGAGCCTAGAATTCCCTTTTTTTACCCTGAGCAGCATCTTCTGTTGCTTTTAAAGTAGGTTTCTGCCTCCTGGGTGGTACCTATGGGGGCCAACCCAGATGAGGTGGGGGTCCAGGAGTGCCTCACCTGTGGCCGCGTTTATGGTGGTAGGATCACTCTCCTTGTCCCCCTTCACAGCTGATACACCAATCCCATATTCAGTTCCTGGCCTCAGACCTAAAAGAGAATGTGCAGGTAGAGATTATGCCCCAAACCATAAGGCTTCCCAGGGGTCATATAATAGCCATGAGCTGGTTCCCCAGAGGCTCTGAGTTCTTTGTATCCAGAATGTTCTGCAGGTTGACTCACGGAAGCCCAAGTGACAGGAATAGTTGAGAACATCACTGGTTCTCTGTCTGGAGGTTCTCTGGTGGGAACACGCCCCGTGCTGGGATCAGCTGGGTCTGACACATGGTGCTTACCAGTGAGTGTGGTTCTGGTTGTGGCTTCTTGGCTCTTGGGGACTTCAAGCTCGGCGTGGTCACCCCCAGCGATAGGTGCGAACTTGATTCTGTAACTGTCGGCATTTGCTTTGACATTCCTCCATTCCAAGGTGATGCTATTGTCTGTCTGAGAGACGCGCCGCAGGTTTCTGGGGGCATCCAGGCCTGTTGGGGAGGGGACGGAGCATTGGCATGGAGAACACCAAGTAGCCCGAGAGTTCAGTCTTGGATATTCAAATTGAGATGCAAAAATCCGCTGGACATTATAGACAAAGAACAAAATCCCCTCCATTCTCTGCTGCCGTGTTGGCT
Organism: Sorex araneus; assembly: GCF_027595985.1. NCBI lineage: Eukaryota > Metazoa > Chordata > Mammalia > Eulipotyphla > Soricidae > Sorex > Sorex araneus. The sequence goes on along the minus strand of NC_073302.1, from coordinate 19,585,678 downwards.
GATTCTAACCAAGAAATTTATCCTTGTGACACTTTCCACATTCCTCCACCCATGGGTGGGGTTGATGGTTTTAGTTATTCTTTATTTTCCATAACGTGATCTAAAAGAACTATTTAGGAGCTGGGAGATAGCTCGGTGGTTAGAGGCACACATGCTCTGGTATCCAAATTCAAACTCCATCACTATATACCCCACCTCCTGCACTGCTGGGATTAGCCCTGGTGATCCCCGCCCTGTTGCTCACTTTTATTACTGGGAGTAGGTCTTCAGAGCACTGCTTGAGAAAACTGTTACCCCCAAATAAAGAATTATAGAGAAACTCAGAAAAAATAAACTGAGTTTATATGAATATATAAGTATATATGCTTACATAATAAGTGCACTATAAGTATAAAATTTACTTATGATTTACCTTGAAGCATATATTATAAGTACAATATGCTTTCTATGAGTACAATAACTGTTCTGTTGTGTAGACTGTATTTCTAATAATTCACACAATGTTCATTGAGCTCTCGGGACTATTTATTGAGTGGATATTGAATACTCAAGTTATTTTAGAAAAAGGCCAGAGGCTAAGTGGCTTGTAGGCCTCTTTAGTTTACATAATTTCTATATCCTGTTACTAAAACATTCAATTTTATTTTAATTAGAACTTTGATTTGAGAATGTCAGACTGGCCTTTTGCATGTCTACAAAATTTTTATTTCTGCTCTGTAACATTATCTAACGCACATATATATTTAATTCATAATTCTTGGTACTCTTTAAAGAAATAGAAAGGGTCTCTGCTGTGGAAGGGGCTTTACAGTCCCCCCCCCACGTGGAACAGAATGACTGTCTCACAGCCCTTCCTTCTGGGCTCGCTAACGGGGGATACCCTTTACCTGTTGTGAAGGTCTCATTGGCTGGGGTGCTGGACATGTCGGCTCTGCGAGAGATGAGAGACACCTCATACTCTGTGTCTGGCTTCAGCTTCCCAATGGAGAACTGGTTCTCTTCATGCGTGAGATCGATGGTGGTGCGGTCACCAGGCACATCTTTGATCCCGTAGACAAGCTCAATGCCATCGATTTCTGCCAGGGGCTTGACCCACGTGATCAGAGCAGTGTTGTCTGTGACATCTTTCACCTCAATCTGACTGGGGGCATCCAAGCCTGTGGTGGGCAGAGGTCAGAGTGGTTTCAGAGGCTGGAACCCATCTCAGGGGCTGAGCAGAGAGGAAGATATGCCCCCAACCCCCCCCCCCCCCAAGAGTAGACATTTTAGGCAGACAGTGGCTACCTTCCTTAGCCTTCATTCCTGTTTGATGAACTATAATTGGCATTGCCAACCTGGTAGATTTTCTTGGATGTGTGTTTCTCAGATATTAAAGGAAATCATGTTTTCAAAACCTGGAGCACAGAGCCTGGAACGTGGTGGTTACATGATACGTGATCATTAAGCTGTCATTATTTTTATTACTGCTCTCATAAGTTGAAGAAACAGACTGGGGGCTCCTTTACTTGAAAAACATTGACTTAACTTCTCGAGTTTTTTTTTCATTAGGCAAAACTCCCTGCATAGTTGATAATTTTTCCATCAAATTATTGAGCCAAAAAGTGAGGCAATGGATGGCTGTCTTGGCAGAATAAGGAAAGTGGATTTTGTTGAAAGGAATCTAGACAAGAAGATCATTGCTATATCAAGTCTTGCATATTTTTCTGTCTTCATCTTGGCCTTTCTTCTGCCCTGGGACTCACCTCTTGCTCATTCAACCCTGCTGTTTCTGCTCGTAAGGGAAGTTCAAGGGTACCCTGAGAGGACAGCTCTCTCTCTGCTCCCTCTCTCCTTCTTTCTATCTCCTATTCTCTCTTCTTCTATCTCTCTCCCTTCTCTCTCCTCTTGTCTCTCTCATCCTTTCTCTTCATCCCTCTCTCCTTCTCTGTCTCCTCTCTCTCCTCTTGCTCTCTTCATGTCTCTCTCCTCTCCCTCTCTCTTTTCTATCTCCTTTTCTCTATCTCCTCTCTCCCTCCTCTCTCCTCTTGTCTCCTCCTCTCTCTTCATCTATATCTCCCTTTCTCTCTCCTCTCTCCTCTTCCTCTCTCTATGTCTCTCTCCTTCTCTCTCCTCTTCTCTCTTCTCTCTCTCCTCTCTCCTCTCTCCTTCTCTCTCCTCTTCTCTATCTCCTCCTCTATTCATCTCTCTTTCTCTCTATTCCTCCTTTCTTTCTCTCCTTATTTCTCCTCTTCTCTCTCATTCTTTTTCTTTTCTCTCTCTCTCCTCTTCTCTATCTCCTCCTCTCTCTTCATCTCTCTCTTTTTCTCTCTCTTCCTCCTTCTCTCTCTCTCTCTCTCCTCTCTCCTCTCTCCCTCTTTCTCTGCCCCCAGGCATCTCTGTTGGTAATTCCCTTGTCTCTACTTCTGGAGATCAACCCCTTAAAAAGCTTCCTATTTATCCTTTGAAATTTCCTTTGTATGTCACTTACAGATGAGAAGGCTTCTTTGATATGCTGCAATCAGGCAACCATATGCTCCCTCCCCAGGATAAGAGGTCAATGACATAAACGGATGTAGTTTTAGCACTCTGCTGTAGTACATCATGCCATTCAAATGTTGTACATGTAAAAACTGAAAAACGTGGCTCTTGTGTTAGTTAAGTGTCCTTATTGTAACTAAAAGTAACAGCACCCTATTTTTAGCCTTCTCTTGCTGTTATGTAACAGATTTTTTTCCTATGGTTTATTTGAACTGCATCATTCAAATCAGACGGAAGAACCTGTCCTTGGCTTTCATCCTTGGTATAGAATCAGGCTTTGTCATTCATATCTTTATACTTTTTTTAAGTTACTAAAATAATTTTAACACAAAAAATATATCAGATATTAAATCAAAGTCAAAAAAGTGAGATATGTTAGGCTGAACTGAGATATGTGAAAGTTATTTTCTTCATTTTTTTAAAGAGTCATTTATGTTTTTCAATATTGGTTGATAAACAGTATCAAATGAAAGGAACTTGGTTTTATAAAGAGAATGAGAAGGAAAAGTCATTTAGAGCCAACTGTGAGAAACCTGCAGAGAGTACTTTATGAATCCTGTTTACTGATAGTCTTATCTCTATTGGTTTTGTCAATATTAATAAATTAATCAATTAATTTATGATTTTTTTGGAGGGTCACAACTGGTGGTACTCAGGGCTTACTCCTGGTTCCACACTTAGGATCACTTCTGGCAGTGATATTTTTGCAAATACAAAAGAACTTTCTTTCACCTATCCTTTTTATTTTGTTCTAAATTTAGGAGCTGGCTGCTTTATTTTTTTTTAGTACCAGAAAAACATCCCAACATCTGAAGTTTCATAGTCACATAAATACCAATATCAATGTACCTATATCTGTCCTGTTAATTTTTCTTTGCAGAGTCAGTGATTGAACCGGGGGTGGCTGCACACAAGGCAAGCAACTTTTCCACCCTATACTATTCCTCCAACCCCTCTTATCAATATTTAAAGTAAAAATACTTTAGCATTATATTTCTATCAATAAAGTCAAAAACAGAAATAAAATAACCCCCTATTCATGGCTATATTCTTAAGGTAGTTATTAAGCTAAGTAGAAGGCAATGGCTATCTATAAATTATATTTAATTAATAAGACTATTAAAAGGTCAAGTTGACCTGCCACACAATCTGTTTTCCACTTTACTTTTTTTTTTTGATTTTGTTTATGGGTCACACGTGGCTGCACTCAGGGCTTACTTTTAGCTGTGCAAGTGCTCAGAGATCACTCTTGGCCGTGCTCAGAGGACTGTATGTGGGAATGAACCTGAGTTAACAACATGAATGACAAATGCCTTATCCACTGTACTATTACTCCATTCCACTGTCCATTATTTAAAAAGAGTTATATTTTTAATTTGCTATAATATTTGAGCAAACTATGAATATAACATGGTATATAAGAAATACATTCTTTCTAAAGCCAATGGTTTTAAATTGAACAGAAAATAAAATGAAATATGTTCTTATGAAAATCTATCCAAGTGTTCAGGGCAAAACCTAATGATCTTATACTGAATATGATAAAAAGGTGGACTTAGGATTTCTTAAAATATAATAGTGAACAGTGCTTTAAAAACTACCTTATGGTGAAGAAGGCTGAATTATCAAAATAAGGAATACTTTTCATACACATGAAAAATCAAATGGTGAAAGCAGATCTGCAACAGACATACCAACTTTGAGAGAAATTGAAATAACATTAGCTATCTGTAACATACAGATAATTTTAGGGAGTAGAGCTTTCTACAGTAGGCTTAGACATCAAAACATTATTAACAGCCTTTAGTATAATGACATCAATTTCTTAGAGAGTAATTTTTGGGTTCATTCACTTTCAATTTCTCATATAATTAAACATTTTGAGTAAATTTTGAAGTAAAAACTTATAACTCTACTTTTTAACAGCTCTCTACTGTTTAATTCATCTTTTTAAATAGAAGCTATTTTAATATTGTCTCCACAATTATTCTCTTTCCTGTTTCAATGCAGAATGAGAATCATCATACAACATTAAAATAGCTTGTTGTGCATGCATCTAGATACAAATAAGTACTCAGTCCTGCATCCATATATGTTCATTAGCAGCCCTATGATTAAAGAAGTGAGGAATCCATCAAGGATGCTGTTTTCCCCATAATTTTGGATGCTTAAATAGAAAAGACATTGTACTATTACTATTATTACTATGTAACAAACACAGTGCTTTGATATTTTTATCTTAACTTTCACTGCAACCTTCAAGAAGATTTCATAAGCCTGTTTTCTGGACAGAAGGTGGGCCTACTTGAGGAGAGTTACTCAAATTCAGGACTACTTAGGTCCAAAGTTTATGATCATCCTGCTTTAGTGAAGACTCCTCCCACAAACTTATGCATTCCTAAATAGTTGTAATACAGCTTTGATTTTGAGATCAGAGGGAAGTAGCAAAATATATTTTGGCATCAACATGCTTATGTCATTTCAATCTGGACAAAGTTCAAATGCCTCAGCAAAATTAACAGTAAAAATATAGGTTCCTTGATATTGGCATTTATGTGACTATGAAACTTCAATGTTGGGATGTTTGGTAAAAAAAATATAAAGCAACTAACTCCCAAATTCAGGTTATAATGAAAAGGTAGGGAAAGGAAGGTCTTTTGTATTTGCAATATGCCTTTTCTGTAGCAAATATGCATTTGCTTGATTTTTTTCTCTATCCCTTTTTGGTCATCAAATGATATTTTCTTTCTTGTTGATACCTGTCTTCTACCTACCACAAAAAGATATTTTCAGGATGATGGAAAACACTTTCTTATAAAGGAGAAAATCCTACATGTTGGCTCTGAGCAAGGTGAAATGTGCAAATATTTAAATGAAAGATCTTTCTTGTAATTAGTCAACAGACTTAACTTTTCTCACAATCTCCTGCCAAGAAGAGTCAGTTCCACCAACAGTTGGCACAAATGCTATCTTGAAAATAGATAAACATTTTTACTAAATGGTAATGGAAAACATTACTTTCTTATTTATCAAAATTTTGCTCCATGGGGCCAGAGTAATAGTACAGTGGGTAGAGTGCTTGCCTTGCATGCAGCTGACCTATGTTCCACCCCTAACACTCCACATGATACTCCGAGCCCTGCTAAGAGTGATCCCTAAGTGAAGGAGTAAATCTTGACACTGCTGGGTTGTCTTCCAAACCAAACACAGACAGACTGATAAAACCCCTTTAGTTCTTGGTAGAACAATTCCAAATTTGGATTATTTCACCCTACCACACCAAATTACCTAACAGTACCAAACCTATTTTACATGTAAGAAGTTTTGAGATCATCAGTCCTGAGTGACCTGCAATTTAGGTTCCTTTTGAAGACACAGAATCAAGACCCTATACACATGAAATTCATTTCCACTCTTGGAAAAGGACAGCATTAATATAGGTTCTACCTCATTTATGGGACTAAGTACCAATAGTAAAGTATATGACACACTAGGTCATTGCAATGAGACTTTAGAGCTCCTCTCATCAAGAAATGGAGCTTTTCCTCCACCTCTTTAATCTGGGCTAAATTGAGAATCATTTTGACATAAGTGACATAGTGCCAATATGGGGTCTACTCAGTTTCCATGTGATCAAATCTAGGTTTGCATACTGGAAGCTGAGAGGCCTGTGAAACAAAGAGGCACCTGAATGAGGCCATTCCAGGCCAATCAGGTCCTAGCCCACACAGATGCGTTTGTGAACCAAGTTAAGAACAGAAAAAAATGCCCACTAGGGTTCTATTTCAAATCACCAATGTAAAAAATTACTGTTTTAAGGTAGAGCTTGCTTTTTTTGTATAGTATAAAAGCTAATTGGTACTATGATACTATGTCAGAGGCCTTGTGGACAACTATATATATTAGAAGCTTCCATCAGTTTTGCCAATGTGTGAGTGGTATTAAAGGGGATACTCACGTGTGGTTGTCACCCTCTTCACTCCTGGGCCTCGGGTGTTATTTTTCACGATGTGCAGAGTTATCTCATACTCTTGTCCAGGCGCCAGGCCGGTTTGTCTGTAAGTAGTCTCTGGTCTTCTCAGACTTTTTGTGATCTCTCCCTCATCTTCCTTATTCTGAAAGACAGGTCACCTTGGTAATCCCGTAAGGGGAGGGTGAATTTCTTCTTATGTTATTATTTATTTGCTATTAATTCATTAATATTTAATTTTTCATCTATCTATTAAGAATCAGCTTAATATGCAGGAGTAAAGGATGTAGAGATGAGAAAGTTTGATTCTCCTTGTTAGCCTCACATGTTTGATACTCCAGTACAAAGACCAACTGGGAGAAACAAAATAATCCTGGAGCTACAAGCTCAATCTGTTTTTCATACACAAGAAAATAGCTTTGCAGCAGTTGGGAGATTATTCTACAGCTCAAAAGCTTTTTAGTAGCAGAACTTGCACTTGCTTAGGAATCTACTTCCCTGCCTCCCATATGGTTTGCAGCCTAGAGAGAATAAATATTCAATCTTGGATATGCCTTGAAGTGTTTTGGGAACATAGATCCTTTCATCTTTCCTGAATAGAAAGAGTATGATGGGAAATCAGAACCTAGAGATGATACAATTGACCTTTATTAGCTCTCACTCTTTAGAACTGTGCTTATTGACTTATTGTTATATACAGCATACAGGTGAACACACAGGGTGTTAAACAGGGCTCGTATCCATCAAAAGCTAAAACTATAGAGTTGACATAAAGCTTTGCAGTCTTCTTTGACTATCTTTTAGATCCTGGCTATTCAGTATGTCTGTTCTTTTGTGCACCTTACCATATTGCGGAAACTGATTTCCCATGTTTCAAAGGCAATATCAAGAGGGTCCCATTCCACATCCACAGATGTCTCTTTGATTGACTTGAATCTTAGGCCTTCAGGTGCAGGCAAGTCTGTTGGGAGAACACACAAATGAGGGTAAGATGAGAACAGTGGAGCCACCATAGCCTTGATTGCATTAGACATTAAGGTGAATGCTTGTTACAGGCAGATTCTCAGATCCTCTGAGTAAGGGGGTTCTTCTTTTTGTGGGTTCTCCTGAGGTGCTATCTGCTGCAAAGCAGTATAAAATGAACAGCAGAACTAACCAACATTAAACACCAGCAATTTCCTGTTACTAAACTTATATACCTTACGTACTAGTCTTGTCTAGCATCTGAGTTTTACCATTACAACTTCTTTGTGCTTGGATCAGTTGCACAAAATACTTTTGAGCCTGTTTCATCATTTGAAAAAAGGTCATCAGTACATGCCTGCCCTTTGGAAAGTTTTAAAGACTCCATGACACATCACGTGAAGACTGTTGGCCACAATTTCAGGCATCAAGCCTAAGTTTAGTAAATAGTAGCCGATGTTGTCATTTCTAAGTAAAACAAGCAAGCCCGTTTCTAACCACAACTTGGTTTTCAGGTGTGGAAGGAATTATACAGATGCTGGACTCTGTGTGTGCATGCATTTGTGCATGTGTGTGTGTGTGTGTGTGTGTGTGTGTGTGTGTGTGTCTGTGTCTGTGTCTGTGTGGTGTGGGAATTGAAAGGAGAGGCTCACATTCAAGTATATTCTCAACACTGAGCAACATTCTAGGTCCTGGTGTTGAAGTCCATGAATGTCAAGTGTCCACCCTCATTTTATTTTGTTGTTGTTCCAACTATAGACAGTGAACTTCAAGAAGAATAAGCAGTAGAAAAATATATAAATTTACAGCGAGAATGCTAGTATCCAGTTCCCCTATTTACCACTCATTAGCTGTGTGACAAGGTTTTTTTCCAGTCATAGTTTCCTCCTATGTAAAATGGGGTAACAATAGTTCCTATTTCATAGGGTTGTTACGAGATAAACAAGTGGAGATATGCAATTATTTCTAATAGCTTGGAGTACAGAAGATCAGTGTTATCTGTAATGATTCTCTAAGGATATGCAGGGTAGAAGAGTGCAGGGAACACATTTTGCAAGAAATAATGTGCTTCTGACAACAGCAATAAAACAGTAATCAATGGGTTTCTCTGGATTGTAGAACTTAACTGGTGTAACTCTATAAGATGCCTGCAGATCTATATAAGTACAGGTCAGGTAGTGAGTAACTCAAGGGCTTGCGATAGGTGCTGGACAAGGAAAGGGCCACTAGCCATGCTCACTTACAAGTGGCCACCCGGGCACTGACAGGAATGCTCTTCTTGTTCTCCAGGATGGCAAACACTCGGATGAAGTACTCCACCCCGGGTTCCAGCTCCCGGATGGTCGTGGATGTCTGGTCTCCAGGTACGCGGAACTCCATTTCCAGGCCATCGGCATGAGTAGGCGTGTAGATGATGAGATACTCTGTGACTCGCATCTCATTGTCCCAGGTCAGATTCACGGTCTCTTCTGTCACTTCGGTCACAATAAGGTCTTTGGGAGGAGAGACTGGAAGCAATAAAGACAGTCTGAGTCAGTAACGTCCCCTGTGTTACTCTCCACTCTCTTCAGGCTTTTTCCTTTGACCCGCCCATCCCATCTTCTATCAGGAAGCTTAAAATCTAGCTTCCATTTTGTAAAATCAAGATCATTTTCTAAAATTAAGGGTTGCCTGTTGTGGAACCCATCTATAATTGTTGTTTGATGGGTGGTAGGGACCCCTAAGCAGTGTTCAACTGGCCTGAGAGGGGTAGCACACCTGACGACACTCAGCCAACTGGACCAGAAGATTCAATAGTAGGGCTGGTGGAACAGCTTCGCTCAATCCCAGTGGAAGTGGGCAAGGGGCATGAACTTCTGGGGAATGAAATTAAGCCCTGTATATACCCTCCTCACTCCTGAGCTATCTACCCTCGGGTCCATCTTTTTTTTTCATTTTATTTTTATTTATTTATTTATTTATTTATTTATTTATTTATTTATTTATTTTTGCTTTTTGGGTCACACCTGGCAATGCACAGGGGTTACTCCTGGCTCTGCACTCAGGAATTACTCCTGGCAGTGCTCAGGGGACCATAATGGGATGCTGGGAATTGAACCCAGATCGGCTGCGTGCAACACAAATGCCCTACCCGCTGTGCTATTCATTCCAGCCCTGGGTCCATCTTTTAAAAGGTTTTCATCATGGGCATCCTAGCTAGTTTTAGAAATGCATGTAGCCTCCAGGGTTCTTTTTGACCTGGTCCTCCACTTCTGCTCTCTCTGGATCTTGATAAAGATCTAAGACATTTACAGAGAAAACTCTGTCTTTGAGTGGGTGTCTTGTTCTGTATTTTAAGGCAGATATTATTAACATTGGGTGGTTGTTTTGGACTCTCTGGCTCATCTCTTTTATTTTCTCCACATCACTGAGGCCCAGGGACTGTCTAGCTTTGCTTAGCTCATCTAATTTGAAGCTTACATCCCTGTCTACCTACCTGGTATCTCTCGGACAAGTCCCCCTGCTTTGGTCTTGTCAATGTGGCTTATTTTTAATCTATTGATACTTTCCTTGAAGCAGAGAACTCCATAATGATGAGTGGATGGGATGACAAGTATGAGACTTGTGCAATATCAACATTACTGGTCTCTGCTGTGTTTTCACTCATCCATATTTACTGCACAACACCAGCTCACCTAGGTCTATTAACAAAGTGCTTCCATGAGGAGCTCACAGTCTTAGAGGTTAAAGACAGGGATGAAACAATGAGGCCAAGAGATGGGTCTGCCTCAGAGTGAATCAACATTTAGTCTTTAGCTGGTGGGTGTTTAGAAGTTTTGTGCAACCTCTATTCCATTGAGCTGAATTTTGACTTTCATCTAAATAAAAGGATGTGTGTGATGACGGGTTTCATGCCAGGGGGAGTGCTTAGCAAAAGGGAAGTCACCATTTCCTTTTGGACTCGGAGCGTTAAATTCTGCAGAGATAAGTTCACTGTCGCAGTCACTGTCATCCCATTGCTCATGGATTTGCCTGAGCGGGCACCAGTAACATCTCTATTGTGAGACTTGTTGTTACTGTTTTTGGCATATCGAATATGTCACGGGCCAATGTAAATACCAGCTCTGTGATGCACTTGCTGTGTGTCTTCAGGCTCGTTCCACAGCGTCCCTGAGCCTGCAACAGGCAAATGACTAGGGCCCCTTGAAAGGCCCCGTGTGTGTGTGTGTGTGTGTTCATGTGACTGTTTAATATTCCAGTAAATCCTTCTCTCGCACCCCTAGGCCCTAAGCACTCACCCTCCGAGCAGTCTTCTCCGGTGTGGCCCTCGTTACAGATGCAGCGTCCGGCCACGCACTGCCCCAAGTTACTGCACCCCCGGGGACAGGAGCGCTGCGCACAGTCCGGGCCCTCGAAACCCTCATGGCACACGCACTGTCCGTCCACGCAGCGGCCCTGGCCGTGGCAGTCGGCGGGGCACCTCCGCTCCCGGCAGTCTTTGCCGGTGAAACCTTCGTGGCACACGCACTGCCCGTTGACGCAGCGGCCCTGGCCGTGGCAGTCGGCGGGGCAGGCGAGCTCGGCGCAGTCGGGGCCGGTGAAGCCGTGCTCGCACTCGCAGCGGCCGTCCACGCAGCGGCCCCGGCGGCTGCAGTCGCGGGGACAGCGGCGCTCTCGGCAGTCCTCCCCGGTGAAGGCGTCCTCGCACACGCACATGCCGTTCACGCAGCGGCCCTGCCCGTGGCAGTCGTGGGGACAGCGGATGTCGCTGCAGTCCGCGCCCTGGAAGCCGGCCTGGCACACGCACGTGCCCTCCACGCAGCGGCCCCGGCCGTGGCAGTCGTTGAGGCAGCGGCGCTGCCCGCAGTCCTCCCGGGTGTAGCCCTCATCGCACACGCACTGCCCGTTGACGCAGCGGCCGTGGCCACTGCAGCCGCGGGGACACTGGAGCTCGCCGCAGTCGTCCCCGGTGAAGCCGGCGTCGCACTCGCAGCGCCCGTGCACGCAGCGGCCGCGGTGGTGGCAGTCGGCGGGGCAGCGGCGCTCGCTGCAGTCGGGCCCCGCGAAGCCCTCGTGGCACACGCACTGGCCCTCGTCGCAGCGGCCCTGGCCGTGGCAGGCGTGGGGGCAGGTGAGCCGGCCGCAGTCCTCGCCCTCGAAGCCCTGTTCGCAGAAGCAGGTGCCGTTGACGCAGCGGCCGCGGTCGAAGCAGTCGTTGGGGCAGATGAGCTCGCTGCAGTCGTCGCCCGTGAAGCCCTCGTCGCACACGCACTCGTTCTCCACGCACCGCCCGCGGTTCTGGCAGTTGTTCAGGCACAGGGGTTCCGTGCAGTCGTCGCCCGCGAAGCCGTCCTGGCACACGCACTGGCCATCCACGCAGCGGCCGTGCTCCGGGCTGCACGGCACCGGGCACACCTCCTCGCTGCAGTCGGGCCCCGCGTAGCCCTCGAAGCACACGCACTCCCCGTTCACGCACTTGCCCTGGTCGTTGCAGTCACCGGGACAGGCCAGCTGGCTGCAGTCTTCCCCCGTGAAGCCTTCGTCGCAGACACACTGTCCGTCCAGGCACTGGCCTCGCAGGTTGCAGTGGCCAGGGCATTCCGACTCGGAGCAGTTGGGACCTTTCCAGCCCGGCTCGCAGACACAGCCACAGCCTTCCGTGCTGAAGTTCCCTCGGCCGTTGCAGAAGGGCCGGGTGTCCAGGCGGCCTGCAGCGAAGGCGATAGAGGCTCTCAGTGGAATCACAGTGACCTTTCTCTCAGGTTCTACCCCAGAGACCCAGATTCAAATTGAGCCAGTGGACAGCTACCCACACCAGTCTACTGTGGCTTAAAAATCAGATTATTTTGCATATGAAACCAGTTTTGATAGGTAGGAATTCTTAGCCTACACTCTCTCTGAAGCAGTAGAATTATATGTGCATACATGAGTTCATAAGCATGTAATGTAGGCATAAGTTTGCTTTGGGGGGAACAGATCTACAGTTTTTATCAAATTTTTGAGTGCCCGATGACTCCAGTATTTATAATTCCCTGCCTAGCGTGTTATTATGGATTATGTATTATGCTTGTATTATGCCGGGCTCTGTTGCTTCTTTGATGTCTAGCCAAAAGTAGGTACATAAGATATCTTGTAGGGGATGGATAGATAGATGGCTCAGAGGACTGGAGCACTGTTTGCAGGAGCATCAGGTCTGATCCCTGGCACACTTACTGACCTCAGAATAGCCCTGAGCAACAATGAGCACAATCCCCTAAATCCTGCCCCATTTAAAAAAATGCCTAAAAACAAAAATCATTGCTTGGATGACCCAACTCTCTGGAACTTAGTTTCTTCATTGATCAACTAGAACAATATCCCACTACTAAGGGGTGGAGGGGGGTGGTGGAGTCTATTGGGGCTAAATGAGGGCATTGAGAGTCTATAATTATACTTATTGGAGTGTTCTTTTCCATTGTTGTAGGGTCTGACTCCAATTTGCCTATAATTGTCCCTGACATAAGTATGCTGAAAAGAGGCATTAAGGAGTAATTTTCTGACTCTACCCCCAGTTTGGTTCTGACCACACAAATCTCACATACTTCTATCTTTCCCCTCTCTTTCCTAGTGAGTATGCTGGGGTGAATCTGAGATTTATATGGTGACTGGTAAGGTGACTCTCAAGTCTACAAATGTCTGATCTGCAGGAATCATTGGTGAGAACTCCAGGGAAGCCATTTTTCTTACACCTGGATATGGTTGTATCAATGTTATATCACCTTCCTGTCAGGAGGCATAAAAGGAATGTAAAGAAAAAGTAAAGAAATGTAAAGAAAAAGTTGGTTTGAAAGTGAAAATCTAAGGTAGTGCTGATGATCTCAGAATGATGCTTATGAGACATGTATAATTGTTCAGTGAGTTTTGTCTGGTCTAAGAAACGGTGTGTTGTCAGTGAAAAATAGTGATTTCAAAGACAGTATGAAAGAGATGAATGCCTAATATTCATTCACTATTTATTCTATTCATCCCAGATGGAAAGTGAATATTGGGGTAAAATAAAATGGGTGACTTAAACTACTTTTACTTGTTCCTCTTTTATTCTTTTTAAATGTCACTGCTGGAAAATTTAAGATTATGTTCATGGTTCTCATTATATTGGTATTGGAAAGCTTTCATGAAACAATGATTTCAACCCATTCTTTAGCATTAGTCCTATTTGTATTCTGTCCAGGAGTTGACAGAAGTGGAAGGGAAAACACTTTTACACACACACACACACACACACACACACACACACAACCAAACACCTTTTCTTCTTTGAAACACAGATCGCATACTTTAATACTCTCCACTTAGAGTGATTGAAATGATTTTTATTGAAGTGCTTTTAGGAATTTATTTTCTGGTAGCTGTCATGGGGATATTTATTTTATTTGAAGTTATTGAAACTGCTGCTGCTCTATCAACCTAGGGGAAGGAAGATATGGACAAAATTCCAAAATAAAAAAAAAACCACTTTAAGAAGATGCTTGCATACTGCATGATGCAGCTATCTTGGTGGCCCCTGAGCACGGTCTAAAATGTCTCTATCTCCCCAGTACCACCAATGCCGCCACTATGACAGTGAACCAAAAATTAAATAAATAAAAAGGATGCACACAGTCAGCACTATAGCCTCTATGACAAAGAACCAAAAATTAAGAGTAAATAAAAAGCATACACACAGTGAGCAATATATTGGGAGGCTGACTTGTGGGAAACTTTATTGCTCTTATTTCCTTTGGTGTCACTGTGTGAGAATTGATAACTTGGGTCTCAGTTCTTTGGCATGTAGAATGGGATCATGATATATTATTTAAAGGACTATTAGAAATATTAGATAAGATAATGAATTATACTGCACAGTCCATAAAGTCACTTTAATTCATCACTTAATCACTATCTTTATTATAGCATCAGATAAGAGCAATTATTTTTTTCATTTCCCATATGCTTTGTACCAGGCTGGGTCTGCACTGTATCTGCAAGAGCATATCACATTCAATATGTGGTTTAAATCCTGACTTGGTTCCTTATTTTAGGACCTGAGGGAGTCAAACCCTCCCTCAGGACCTTGGCTTCCCTCTGTATACAATGAATCAATGAGGCTAAATTCATGTCTAAGAGCTAAATAAGTAAATTCAAAGAGCTAAGTAAGTGCTCCTTGGATCAGTTATTTCATAAATTTTATGGCAAAGAATCGGTAGGTTTCACACTCCAATACACTTTAGAAAGCAGTATTTAAAGTGAAACAGGAGTTTTCAAATCAAGTTCCCTTCTGAGTTTGTAAAGTTCCTCTGAGGAATTACCAAGAATCTTCCAGAGCTGCATAGATATAGTCACAGTCTTTTTTTTTTTTTGACCATAACATGTCTTCTTAATGGACATAGTAGAAGGCTAGTTTCCCAAATAACCCATTTTGAAGAGAGCCAATTGAACCTGCTATGCTCATTACTCCCATGTGCCCAGGGAGAGACTGGACCAATCCCCAACCCCTACCTTCAGCAGACTGGAGACAGCATCCCGCCCCTGTGTTGCACTGCTCACGTAGGGAAGACACCACACTCTCCAGCTCTTCCAGTCGATTCAGAAGCTCCTTGATGTCAGGAGCAGAGGCACAACCACAGGCCCGGCGGGGGATGTTGATGCGATGAGTGAAGACTATCTGGTTCTGCCCATCCACTGTGTGCTCCTGAAAGCTTTCACTAGGCTCTGGTGGGAGGGCCACATCTTTATCACCACTGGGGGATTCCAGATCCACTGAGCACTGGGAACCCATGGGCAGCTTGATGTTGTAGATATGATTAAATACGAGTGGCTGGTTTTCCTCTGGTAGGGTAACATTTGCCCCACTCTGTCGCTTGTGCCGGATGACTCTCTTAAGGACTCCTCCTTCAGTTGGAAAGGTGGACAAAGCTAGGAAGATTCCAGCCAACAACCAAGTCACAGCCCCCATGGTAAAGGTGGGTTTGGCAGGATGTTATGGGGGGATGGGGTATCTATGGTCTATGCAGAATTAAAGATTGAGATGCTCAAAGTAGAATTCAAATCTTCTGTCTGCTCTTCTGGGGAAATTCTCTTCTGTAAGTAAACAAAAGAAATGAGCACATTATTAGTTCCTACTGTTAATTAATTGCATTTACTGAATACCTGAAATTCTAAGTCAATTATAATACAGCCAAATACTGCATTGTTTGGAGGAAGGAAATGTGATTCTTAAAGTTTGTGTATTTCCTGTTGGATAACAATGGCATGAGAGCAGGTGGGTATTTGGTGAAAGACTTTGTCTTCAGCATGCTGGAAAGTGCCTAAGCTTTGGAGTTAAGTGCATCTGGATCCAAATGTCATTTACTCTCTCTGTAACATTGACAAGCTGTGTATCCTCTCTAATCTATGTCATTATTTGTTAAATGGAGCTTGAAATATTTCCAGAGGAATTACATGAGATCTCATCATAAAACACAAAACACATTATAGATGCAACATTTAAAAAATTTTTTCTATTTTGTTGCATTCTTAGGAACAAGACCTAATAGAAGGCCAGTAAACTTTTTTTATTGACCCTGAGCTTGACTTCCTTTATTCCTAAAGTTGTAAAGTTGCAGTAAATTGGATGTAATCAGAGAGGAGCTACAGAAATCACCGAGGGGTGAGGAGGGCAAAACTTCATGAAGATAAATGGACTAGAACCATAAATACTTATTCTAAAGAGGAAAAAGGGAACAAACAATAACCTTTAAGAATATAAAATGTCCCTCTGCAGACATCTTTTGAGGATGGGCTTAAACTAGCTTAGTTTACAGTTTGTGATTTAGGTCCGGCATGAAAGGTCATGTTCTGTTAGTAGGGCTTTTAAAATTTCAAAAGAAGCAAGTGGTTTTATATAGAGTCTTAAAAATGTAAAACAAGAAAATTCTTATCTTTATTGAAAGTCTCCAGACAATGGAAGGTCTGGAAAATATCTTGCATTAGGGATGAATGCAACCTTGTGTCTTGTAATTACAAAAACTAAGGTTGAAAGGGGACATGATTGTCCAGCATCAATCCTGTGAGTCAGAATCATGCTTGTCCACTCGTGGCTCCAAAGGATAGAACAAGTGTAAATGTGTGTATGTCAAGGATAGGATGGAAGGATGGATAGATGAAGGCACATCTCAACACAACAAGAGAAATATTTTTTTTTCAGTTGGGAATATCTCATAGGAAGGATTCTTCTGAGAATGCAGGAAGATCTAAGATACTGGAATATAAATGAAATAATGCTGCAAAAGAAAGCAGGTCTTATAGACAAATTTTCTTGGGTTGTGGTTCAATCATGTCGTCCTTTGTGGGGCAAAGTATCATCTACTATTGAAAGCCAGAAACACAGTCTTGGCATCGATGCACAGCAATGACAGTGCCCACAAAGATGGCTGTGGAAAGCATAGAAGTGTTGTGTAACAGGAAAGGCATAGAGGCCAGCAACAAAAAATAAAGGGAAGCTTTGATAGACTTTTATTAATAATTTTTTGGTGATTTTCTTTCTCTCAGTTCCTAAAACTATGTTGGCTTAAGGAGGTCTGCTTAAAAAAGAAGTTCTTCAGCTAAATAGGAATCTCCCTTTGGCTTCCCAGGAACTATACACTGGGATATCTGTCTCTGTCTCAAACTCTGTCTCCATCTCTATATCTGTCAATTAGACATATTTTAATATAAATACAGATATCTGTTATGATGAAATAAAAGTACTGGTGTATATACTGAATAAGGAAAATTACACATAGTTCTAGTTTCTATTGTCAGCAAAAACATGTATTAAAACCAAGTTAACTTCTCAGTATTAAGAAGGAAATTGACATCAGTGGTGGGATTGGTGTTACAAAAATTGGTGTATTCCTGACACCCTATTATGAGCAACTTAGTAGATCATGGTGCCTAAATAAAATAAAACAAATAATAATATTTAAAAAGTAAACTAACTGCTATGAAGTGCATTTGGAACTATTTAGGTACCCCATATTTCTCCTAACTTCTCAATGCATTATTTACCTTCAGTAAGTCTATTATAAAGACTTCTTTATTAAATAGATTTAAGAAAATGTAGAAAACTTTGACTTCATCAGTCTATAGTTAAGTGGTCCAATATGGCACTCATTAGCTATAAGTGGTTATAAAAGTAACAATAAAGTTAAATACAAGTAAAATGTCTATGCTTAATGGTACTACACATCTCAAGCATGTCAAGTGTGTGTTAAAAGCATACTGTCAAACCAAAATGTTAAACTAAACTTCCAACTAGTTATTTTATCTATTAAAGCAAACTTGCCTAACAGATAAGTGGTTGTGTGGCCAACGTGCTTATGGGTGAGTGCATTAGAGGCACATGCCAGGGAGAACAGAAAGAGAAAATAATACTTTTTTTCAGTCTCTTAAGGAAAATATGTGTCTGAAATTTCCATACTGTACATCCAGTAAGGTATGGACTTGAGCAGCGGGTAGGGCATTTTTCTTGTATGCGGTTGACCTGGGATCGATTCCTTCATCCCTCTCAGAGACCTGGCAAGCTACCAAGAGTATCCCGCTCTCACAGCAGAGCCTGGCAAGCTACCTGTGGCATATTTGATATGCCAAAAACAGTAACACCAAGTCTCACAATGGAGACGTTACTGGTGCCTGCTCAAGCAAATCGATGAACAACAGAATGACAGTGCTATAGTGCTACATCCAGTTACAAGTGAGAAATGGAATTTATGCCTATTGACCTCAATAAGAATGAACACTTACCATTCATTAATTTGTTTTAGATCAGCATCCTTCCCTACATCTACTTTTACTATCGAGGAATATAATTTTTCCCTTTATCTGCATACCTCAGAGCCTAGATTATCCAGATGGGTACTTTTTGGGCCTTAAATCAAACTGAAAATAAGCTTCCCTCATCAGCCCTCTAGCCAGTGCCTAATACCTTGTTCTATTTTGCCTTACCAATTCATTAGGATATTGTAGAATTTGTCAAAGATAAGTCATGTCTTTCCTATTAATTATGAAGTTCCTATTGCGGTTGGTTTTTGGAGGGTTTCAGTGAATATATTTTAGCAGCTTAAGCAATATGTTGCAGTATAATATTTTTCTGGTTTTTTATTTTCAGAGAGAGAAATAGAGCTGAGTTAGAATCCATATCTTTCAATTACTGATTGCTACCTATGAGCATTCCTTTCTCTCTTCTGAGTATCACTAGTCTTATCATCTACATGGCCATAAAATCATCTACTTCATAGTGCTGAGAATGGGATAAAATGAGAATATGCACGTTTGCTACTCGCATAGCTTATGTCACATAGTAGGTGCTTAATATATGAAAGCCAATGACAATTGAAGCAAGGGTAATAACACTGAAAACATAGAGAATTGAATGTAAAGGTTTCATTCAGAAAGGATGGGAGAATCAGATCTACGTCACAGCTATGATAATGGCGGGTAGCAAAGGGGATTGGCAAGCTAGGTTTAAATGTTCAAAGTGGAGGCAGGTTACATTCTTTTGGGGGTCTAAATATAGACACCTCAAAAGAGGTGCTATGTGAGATGAACTTGAAGACTGGGTGGGACTGTGAAGAGGACGGATAAAACTATGTTGGGTAGGTAAAATGTGGATCTACCCAAAGGCTGGAAAGTGAGAACAGCAGAGAAAAAGCCAAGGAGTTGGCATTCATGGGAGATGAATATATAAAAATGCTCATAATAACATCCTTTTGCACTGCTGGCATACACAAAGATAGGTAGAATACGTGTAAAGGTGGGGTCCATATATACAGAGAGGAGTATGAAAAACTTGAGGGAGTAGAAAGTGGAGAATTTCTTTCTTTCTTTCTTTCTTTCTTTCTTTCTTTCTTTCTTTCTTTCTTTCTTTCTTTCTTTCTTTCTTTCTTTCTTTCTTTCTTTCTTTCTTTCTTCTTATTCTAGTATCACTAGAATAAGACTAGTGATACTCAGAAGGGAGAAAGGGATGCTCATAGGTAGCAATCAGTAGTTGAAAGATATGGATTCTATTTATTCTACCTATCTTTGTCTATTCCAGCAGTGCAAAAGGATGCTATTATGAGCCTTTTTATATATTCATCTCCCATGAATGCCAACTTCTTGGCTTTTTCTCTGCTGTTCTCACTTTCCAGCCTTTGGGTAGATTCACATTTTACCTACCCTTAATAAACTGGAGAACACGAATGAGGAGGGCATTAGGATCAAATGTGAAGAGCTGGACCAGAACCCAGTATGTGATGACATGCCTTCCCAAGTATAGGTGCTTCACTGCTCACTGCGTCCTCTGTTGAGGTAACTTGGCAGAACACAGGGTTCTTTCATTGTTTCTTTGGACCCAAACCACCTTGCAAATTTATGGTATTTAGTTTATTACTCCTCACCTTTCACAAAAAAAGGATGAACGTTTGCCAAATAATCTGTCTTGTACCTCCATTCTTAAAAACATAAAAACAATAATTCTGAAGAGAGGGGTGGCTCAGGGGAGGATATTAAAATGTTAAGACAAAATGACTGATGAGCGATGCAATTTAATTCCTGTTTTAATTTCTTTTTGTGTGTGAAGCAAGAAAGTTTTAATTGAAACTTATTTAGAAAGACATGAAGGGGGAGAGGGAGAAGCACATGTTTGAGAGAGAATACAGGCTTCTCCAGAGTGCGAGTAAGCAAGCAAAGATGCAGAGACAAGCAAGAACGTGGACTTGAAGAGCAAGACTCTTGTTTTAATTTCTTTGGTGTTAACATTGCTAGCGTTGATTGCATTTCTCTAGATTTTGGTATTAGAGATTTTTTTCTCTCTGATAAAGCTAATGGTTTTATTCTTATATCAACATACGTTAAAACTCAAACATGTGTATAACATACAATAGAAGGATTAAATTTGAATGCCACAAATTTGCTACTCCTGGACACATTGATCTTCTATAGTTTCTTCTCAGCCCAATTCATGTCTGAGACTTTGATTCTATTATTTTATTCTGTCTGTGTCTATGGGAAGTGCTGAAAATTTGAGCCAAACGCTTCCCGTCAGGAGCTATGTCTTGAAAGACTAAACCACAGGCAGCCTGTTCCAGAGAAAGCCCTGGTTAAGCAGCCTGGACAAACCTCCCAGGAGCAATACAGCCTCTTGGCCAGAGTACTGACCTCCCAGAAAAGAACTCAGTCATAGAATCATGGACTAGACTTCATTGCTACTGAATTACAAAGATGGAATAGAAAATAAAACCATGACTACAACTACTCTCTACTTACTCTCCAAAAGTTTTCAGGTAACCCCTGTCACTCGAAAAACTGAAGAACTGAAGGATTACACACATTCATGGTATAAACGAGGGTAGGAATCCTTACTCCTTCAGATAGCCTGCCTTCCACAACGATTTTCTTTTAATAAAAGACACAAAGTGTTACATCATAGCAGCACACACCAGTTGCTAAGATAGCGCCTCCTGTTAGCCACATGTCCTAAGAGTTCTACATATGATATCTCATTAATCTCATGCTTACTCACTGGCAAATGACAGAGTTTTATTGCAGGGTTAGTACTAATGGTACAATTTCACAAGCAAGGAAGCTGAGGCTCAGGCAATGCTACATAGAATGGTTATGGCTACTGGGTAGAACCAAATAAAGTTATCCCTCATCAACCATTTTGAGTCACAAAAAGACAATCACATGTGATCCAATAGTACTTGATTATCAAGCAACTATTTTTTTTTGAACAAAACATAAATTCTTCTAAGATACTAGTGAATTTTGGTGTTTTACCTTTTTTATTCCACCATATGTTTTATGTCTGTTTCCTTCTTTGGACTAGGGATTGATTGAGGGCAAGAACTATCTTTCACTGGTGTTTGAAACACTCCCCACCCCTAAGATCAGAATGTGAAATGTGCTATTTAGTTCTTATCCAACACATTTTTGTTGAATGCAAGAATGAGCAATATTTTTGAAGTGGATTTATTTTCTGGCCTTTGGGATGATTGCTAGTTCCATAGTCATCATAACTAAGCACCAGGTAAACTAACATACTACCTAAGTGGATAAATGTTTTTTAGTGCTGAAATTTAGACATTCAGGGCTTTGAGAAACTTTGGTTTGGCAGCCAAAGATTTCTCAATTCTTTTAAGACAAAGGTTGTATTGGACTCACTCAATTATAAAGATCAGATGTCTTCAGAAAAAGAAAATAAAAACTATAATCTAGACTTAAGGCTCTTTCCTGGATCTTCTCTCTTCCTGACACATTCCAAGAACAAATTTATATTCTTGGGAAGGACAAGGGGTGAAGAATTTCTATAACCTTAACAACACCCACGTAACACAATGCTTAACAGACTGTGGACAGTAAAATTCTCTTGCCTGTAAGCAAGAAGAAAAATTTAGTGTGAGCTGCCTCGCACATTGCCAAAATGATGTGGAAAGAAATTCATCTGCATTTCTAAACAGTAGGAATCCTCCATGTCCCCCAAAGCTTAGGGTGTCTCAGTCTGTGCCAAGTAGATACTTATATTTTATGATCCACTAAACATGAAGTCATTAGTTACTAATTTTGAATATGATCCTAGTCTTTTGGAACTTTAATCTTTATTTAAAGATGAAACTGTTTATAATCCAGTTGAGACAAAAGCAAAATCTAAATTTTTGAGCTTTCATTTGGTCTGTGGTGTGGCACCTAAGCTTAACTTAGTTTTTTCAATGCTATTTCCAAAAGGTAAGTGACTCCACAGATTTCTTTTTTATTTGTTTCTTTGTTTAGGGGTCATACCCAGTGGTGTTCAGGCTTACTACTGGCTCTGTGCTCAGGAATCACTCCTGGCAGTGTTGGGGGATCATATGGGATGCCAGGCACTGAACTGGGTGGGCTGCATGCAAGAAAAATGCCTTCTCCACTGTACTATCCCTCCAGCCCCCAAGAACTTTACTAGGAAAAAGCAAAAAAAAAAACTTAAAAGAAGACAAGAGATAGTTTATAGCTATGAGGTTTCTAAAAGTATAAAATCATAAACTAACAAAATCTTAGGATATTGAAATAAGTGAGTATTAAGCTATTTTAGTAATGTAGAGTCTGAAGAAAACATTGCAAATCAAGAAACTGAAGCATAAAATACTGGCTTATGCAATGACAAATATCCATCAGTAAGTAGAGTCAAGATCTGTATACAAGTTCTTTAAGTCCAAATCTGAACCATTTATTTGATGCATCCTTGTGTGATAAAGAGCCAAGGAAATTACTTATGGCTTATAATTAAACCCTTATTCTATTCAAATAACTTCTATGTGGATCAAAAAGTAAGACTCAAAACAGGTAAGATAATTGCACACGGAAACCATAAGAATATGCTAAAAACAACATAAGTAAAACAAATGGCATTCTATGTTCATGGATTAGAATAATACACATTATTACAATGACCATATTATTAAATCAATCCATAAAATCAATGAAATTTCTTCAATATAACAATGGCATTTATCAAGAAATTAGAACAATTATAAAATTTTTATGGAATGCAAAATAAAAATCCGGAAGGTCAAAGCAATTCTAAGAAAAAAGAAGAAAAATAAGGTCTCATACTCCCTAACTTGAAACATGTGAAGGAACAGTAAATTAAAAGTATGGTATTGGGATAAAAATAGGAACACAAACAATTGGTGAGGGGGCAGAGAACCCATAAATAAAGATACACATATATGACATCTAACCTATAATAGGAACGCTTTTGGCAGTGGTGGGATTCAAACCCATGGCCCCGGAGAGAATGGAGCCTTAATCCAGCGCCTTAGACTGCTTGGCCACAGAGCGATAGCACAGAGGATAGGTCATTTGCCTTGCACGTGGCCAACCCGGGTTTGATTCCTCCGTCCCTCTCAGAGAGTCTGGCAAGCTACCGAGAGTATCTTGCATGCACAGCAGTGCCTGGCAAGCTACCCGTGGCATATTCGATATGCTAAAAACAGTAACAACAAGTCTCACAATGGAGACATTACTGGTGCCCGCTTGAGCATGAACAAAGTGATGAACAAAGGGATGGCAGTGCAACAACCTATAATAAAGGAGTCAAGTTCATACCAGGGAGAAAGGAAAGCCTCACCAAAATGGTGTTGTATTGTAGCACTTAGTTCAGTAGCCAAGATATAAAAACGACCTAAGTGGCCAGTGACAGGTGAATAGATAAAAGAAGTAGTAGCATGTATCCAAAAGTGCATTTGTAAAAAAACATGAAATCTTGCAATTCAGTGTAACTGATTGAAGTAAGCTGGAGGGAGAAGGGCAAATATCAGATGACCTCACTTATCTGTGGTATATAGAGAAACAGAACAAGGGAATAGAGAACATTGAACAATAGCAAACCTTGGTCTTGGAGCACAAAACCAAGATTTACCAGTGGGAGCCAGATGGAGACTAAGAGGTGAAGATGTGAACTAGAAATAACGTGTGCATTTTGGTGGAGGATATTGGGTACTCTCTTAAGGTGAGGTCCAGTACCTGTATATCAAAACCATAAATGTGGAATGCTACCTTAACTGCAACAATAAAAGAAATAACAAACTCCTAAGACCAATTCAGAGTGCTAAGAAGAACAAAACAAAATAAAAATTTATGATGGATAATTGGAAAGGTAGGCACATGCTGAGAGAGACAGAGAGTGAGTGAGCAAGCAAGAGCGAGAGAAAGAGAGAGTACAGAGTACAAAATTTCATCACTTTTTATACACAATTAGTTCAAACTGGATTAACGCCTTATATTAGATATTAAACCACAAAGTCCAGAAAAACCCACATTGATGAGGACGCAAGAGCTAATACTTGCTATATAAAGTGCTTGCTATTCATGTAGGACCATTCATTGTTCAATGCCCGGCTCCATATACGGTTTCTAAATACTGTCAAAAATGACCCCTGAGCAGAGAGCCAGTAATAAATCCTGAAGACATCTGGTGTGTCCCCTCTCAAAAGATTAGTGATGTACTCCAGAACCTAGATATTCATAAAGCTTATATTTTGAGTCTTAACGGTAAAGTTAAGAAAGGCAATGATAAAACCAATTGGACTACATCAAATTAAAAAGAATTTACAAAGCAAGAGAGTAACTACCACAAAACCAAACTGGAAACCTAGCAATTGGGAGAAGATAATCACTCATCATACATTTGACATGGAGTTAATATAAAATTATTTTAGAGATAGAGATAGAGATAGGTAGAGAACTTACAACTCTATCCCCCTCACCACCACAACAAAATAAACAATCTGATCAGAAAATGGCAAACAACATGAATAGACATATTTAAGGAAGACATACTGGTGGGCCACAGATACATTAAAAAAATGTTCCACATTACTGAAATTCCCTGTACTTGAGATGTTATTCCTAGAAAATTATCTGAAAGATATGAAATTATATCAGAGATGTGAAAACACTAATTTTAGGTGACATTTCTACTCCAGTGTTTAGAATAAGATTATTCACAGTAGCCAAATGATGGCATCCATCAAAATGCTCCAAAAGAAATGACTGGTTACAAAAGTTGTGGTATCCATACTCAGTGGAAAACTAACCTGCATTAGAAAAGATAAAATTTTACCTTCTGGGAGAAGCTGAATAAAACTTGAGGTGATGGTGCTAAGTAAAATTATTGGGTAGTTTCATTTGTATGTGGAATATGGATAACCAAAGCCAACAAACTGTAAAAAAAAAGCACAATAAAATATACCCCTAGATGCATTAAAAAAGTGTGGTTGTTCGCAAAGGGAAAGGCAAAAAGGATGAGGGGAATGAGCCAAAGTGTCTCTTAGAGTATGACTGAGCACTAGGACTCCAGTGATGGGGTGGTAACAATTATAAGGCATGAAACTAATGCCTTGAAATTTCATAAAAATCTAAAACACTGATAAGTCAGTCAAAAAAATAAATATAGAAAAGATGCATTTTAGAAATCCCCTGGAATCAGATCCTTAGAGTATCAGATATTTTATGGGGATGAAGCAGCACACTGATAGAAACCTCGGGGCTACTGTCTGCTCTCAGCTCTAACTGATAGAGGATCCCGGAGGCCCCGAAGACTCCTCAAATATTCTTTACCACATTTCTAAGTAGGAGGACCTATCTATTTAAGATGAAGTTAGAAAGTTTTGTTGATTGGTAGAAGTTTTC
Organism: Sorex araneus; assembly: GCF_027595985.1. Lineage (NCBI taxonomy): Eukaryota > Metazoa > Chordata > Mammalia > Eulipotyphla > Soricidae > Sorex > Sorex araneus. The sequence continues at coordinate 19,560,063 of NC_073302.1, read as the reverse complement.
TCAGGTAATCTTTTTCTTCTCTTGAATACTCTGGGCACTTGATCTGATATAATTTCAGGTATTGGGGGGGGGGTTATGCACTGGTGGAGGGATGGGTGTTTGATCATTGTGTGAATGTAACCCAAGCATGAAAGTTTGTAACTATCTCACAGTGATTCAATAAAATTTAAAAAAATAATTTAAAAAGAAGAAAAAAATTTTCAGGTCATTCTAAATACGATTTGGGGTGGCTCTGTTTTATATGCAAAGCTTCCTAGTTTAGACTAATCATAAAATTCCAGCTTGCGTTTATGCTAATAGCTGTGTTTAAGCAGCTATTCTTTAATTACTCTTTATAAGTTGTTTGTAAGAGAGAAGAGAGTGACAGAGAGAGTCTCTTGCCCTCACGCCTGGCTGTCTTCCCCGGGGGCCCCCTCGAAGGGGATGGGCTCCAGCTTCCCTCCCCTCCCTGAGCAGAGCTCCTGCGGCCGAAGACCTCCAGAGCCTTAGCCACAGCCATGCTCAAGGCCCCTCCCCTCCCCCCCACCCCGGCTCCACACGTTCGGACGAGCCTCACGCATGAAGGTACCAGCAGAAGAAACCAGGTGTGTGGGACCTGGGGCTGAGACCTCCAAGCCTGCTTGGATCGGGACTGGGCCTCTTCCACCCAGATTTCCCACTTTCCAGTAGCTAGGCGGTTACACCCAGTGACTGCCCCTGGTGCCATTAATCCCACCAATGGCCAGCATCCAGAGACCTAAAACCAAGCTCCCGGAAGCGACATCTTATAGCCTACTTCTCCCTCTGGGAGAACTGGTAAGCTACCAAGTTTCCTGCCCACATGGGAGAGCCTCGCAAATTCGAATTCCGCATTGTGTATTCATATGCCAAAACCAGTAACAATGCTGGGTCTCATTCCGCTGACCCTGAAAAAGCCTCCCTCTTTGGGAAGGAGGAGTAAAGAGAGGCTTCTAAAATCTCAGGGCTAGGACAAATGGAGATGCTACTGAGACTGCTCGAGAAATTCGACAATCATTGGGATGATGATGATGATGATGATGATGATGATGATGATGATGATGATGATGATGAAGCTGTTTGTAAGCTCCATGAGAATAAGGACTATAACCGAGTATTTGGTGTCTTCATAGTCAACAAACTAAGGTGATTAGAATGTACTGAGTGCACAATATGATTCTAATTGAGTGAAAATATAAGGGTATTTCTTGATCTCAGATTACACATAAAAGATACTCATTTTTATAGGATTAATGAATGTACAAGTGTTCTCCCTTTCCTGATAGTCATAATATAATAAACCCTCTGTGGTGTTTTCTAATACAAAACCTATCAAACATTTCATCATAGCTATAATCTTAGAATTCGCACATTTTATTTATTCATTTTTTTTAATGTGCCAGAAACTATACTATGGACAACAGTCACAGAAGTGACTAGATTCCATCTTAGATTTTTCACTAGTAGTCCAAGTATTCTTGGGAACTAGTGCTTTGGAACAATATTTCTATATGACTGAAATAAGCTAATTGGACCTTAGGTCAAAGGTGAACTTGATGGGGACTCTTAGACACTCAGTGTGATACTCTGCTTTTGATATCAAGGAAATATCCTAGTTTATATTTAGTAATTCTCCCAGTTTTGTGTTAGTATTTGTTGGTTGCTTTTTTTTCCCTCCCATTCTCATTTTGAAACTTGACTATTTATTGCTTGTTATTAGGCTCCTTGAAATGTGAAATTTTCATGAGACAACAGAAAGTGTAACAAGCAGAGGAGATAGAAGATAGCTCGGAATGAATGTTCTGCCAATTCTTCATTGTATGACCTTGGGAAAGGCACACCTCTCTTGGGACCTCAGATTTACCTATAAAATAAGCAACTGCGTCTGATTCCAGTTCTAGAATCTCTTGTATTTTAATGACCTGTAGTCGACTGCTAATTTGAGCAATATTTCTGCTGCATTTAGATTTGTACTTTATTTTAGACCCAAGTTAAACTGACAATATGATGTAGAACACATTCCCTCTGCCCCATATTAAGTGTTTCTTTAGTTTGCTTGGCTTAAGCATTGGTACTGCTCGTGGCTTCCTCCCTCCCATACCCCAACAGAATTTTTCATTACCATCCAAATTAAGCTCACAAATCTTAATCCATAAAATATTTCCATTCAGACACAATAATGAGATTCATATTTGTGGTTTAGTATACCTAAGAAAGCTCAGATGAAATATGACTAGATCCATTGATACATTCAGACCGCAAACTGCTCGGGTGCTGTCTGGTTTCAATTCCTGAAATAAAATTTCTGCAGAGCACTTGATTTCTCGCTTCGATTTCTTGCCCAGACAGAAAAGAAAATAAAAAGTGGGCCTGACCAAGGGGTAACAATATAGATTCCTGTAAAATTCTGGAAAATTATCTCAAAAGTAGATTTGAATTCATTTCCTAATGGAACAATGACCTCCTCTGTTTGGGCCTTCATCCAGTATTTTAAGAATCTAGTAGCCTCTTTCACAAGTATTAGACAGAGAGTTCTTGAGTTCTTGAGTCAAGGTGAGGTTGTAGATGGACCCACAACTTTAAATAAGAGATTGGCCTTCTGGAAAGGTCTTTGTGGTGACAAGACGGCCTCTGTGAAACTATAGTGAGCCACACTCAATGCCTGAGCTAGGGCCTTGAAGGATTTTGAAGATTCTTAAGTGAGCATTGTGATGGGAGAAAGAAGAATATAGCCTTCAGAGTTTGAATTCTGCTTACCTGACAGGGAACCCTGGACAAAAACCTAAAACTTTCCTTTTATCTCTTTACCTGTAAATGAGTATTTATCTAGTCTTGTTTAAGATAGTGATGGAGGATCATGAACCTTGTAATAATAACAATAAATACCAAAGATAGTAATTGTTTTCTTTATTCTTTTATTAGGAAGTTCCATACCACTGACCCTGTTTGTGTGTGAGTGAGAGAGGAGGGTGGGAGGGAGGAAGTAGGGGGCAATGCAGTTGTATAGGTTGTTGAATTTTAGATAAAAGGATGAATTCGTTTGGCAGGAAAAATTTCTGTCTGTGTCAACTTCACTGAACTAATGTGGTTCCCTAGAGCAGATTGAGAAAGACTCTTGTGGTTATGTTTAGATCAAGGGGGAAAGGTGTACTGATAGATTATTCTTGTCTACTCTGGGAACAGGGGAGGTTGATTATGCATGCCAAAATTTAACATTGCAAGAATAGATAAATTTTAAAATTTTTTCCAAACTAACGTAATAAGCAAATGGATGGAATGCTGCTCAAATGAGACTTGTGTCAGAGTCAGATGACATCACTGAAAACTACAAAAACCTCTAGGAAGCAAGTTCAACAATTTTCTGTATATTCTGATAAAAATTGACTTCCCCAATTTTCTTTTTTATTAATTATCTTTTTTATTTATCTTTTTTAATTATCTTTTTTAATTATCTTTTTTATTTATCTTTTTTATTACTTTATTTATCAATTATCTTTTTTTATCAATTATCTTTTTTATTACTTTAATGTTAGAAAAAAGAAACTTGACTCTCGAGGTAAACTAGAAATACTCTAGTGATTAATTTATGTAATCGCAGACTAGGTAAATCTACTTTCACGATCTACTTTCTTCTTATTGATAGGCTAGATCTGTTCTAGAAACATCCCTTTTTGTGGATCATCTCACTGAATCATCTCCAGGTCATCTGAGGTAGCCATCTTTATTTTTCCTCAGTTTGTGATTGAGGAAGCAGGATACTACAGTTAAGGTTATATATCCTGAATGGGGGAGCAGGAACTTAATCTGACTGGACTGGCAGGCCCCACTTCTAGTCATCAGATTTGATGCTACATTTAGTGAAGTAAAAAGAGTTGTTTATGTGACACCTTTAAAAGCACTAACTTCAAAAGGACTCAATGGTCAAAGTATAGAGTAAGTGTTTACCATAAAAGACATTTATACCTTACAGATACCAAGAGATGATTCATATGAATCTAAAAAAATGGCTATTCCTAATTCCTAAATTAGGTTTAACTCAGCTGGGTAACTTGCAATGGCATATTTTTCTAAAAAAGTAATCTGATGACATTTTGACAGCTATTATTACAAGGAAGATTATTCTCTAATTAAACATGTTTGAAAAATTCTCTTCTAAACCAAATGCCATTTAAAGCCAAACTAATTACACAGTTTTCTTTGGTTTTCTTTACATCAAGATTTCCCAGAGTTATTACTGTGTGTTCATTGGAAAGCTCCAAAAACAGAAGCGATTACACAATGTTGTCGAAACTCACTAGATTACTTTGTGTTTAAAGAATGTCACAGGATTAGGTTTGATGGTACACAATGGAGGAAGTGAAGATTAAAAATACAACCTAAAAACCTAAATTCTTGATCCTTTCGTTTACTTTAAGACTACATAGGAGTAATGATATCTAACATTGACTGGTCTGTGATACATGTGAAACTCTGGACAAAAGCTTTCTAAGAACTTAAATGAAGAGTGAAGCAAATAGTTTAACATTATTTCTGTGTCTGGCACTTTTTAGTTGTGTATAAACTCTGACATCAACTCTTTGAGTAGTAAGATTTGGTCTAATTTTACAGCTAAACTAAAAGAGCTTGAGAGGGTAAATAAGCAACCCACTCAATAAAATTTGACTAAATTTAATTTATTTATAGCACAGCGGGTAGGGCTTTTGCCTTGCACGCTTTGATTTAATTCCTCTGCCCCTCTTGGAGAACCCTGCAAGCTACCGAGAGTATCTCACCCACACAGCAGAGCCTGGGAGCTACCAGTGGTGTATTCGATATGCCCAAAGCAGTAAGAACAAGTCTCACAAGGGAGATGTTACTGGTGCCCGCTCAAGCAAATCCATGAGCAAGGGGATGACAGTGACAGTGATACAGTGATTTAGCTCACTTGACCAAAAATTGAGAACCTACTCTCATTTATTTGTTTGTTTAGCTCACTTGACTAAAAACTGAGGACATACTCTCATCATTTGGAGCCCTATGTTTTCTGCTAGATTAGTTTATCTTTTAAAATAAATTTTATTACTCTTCTTCAGAAATTAATAGATATGCACAATACACCAGAAGAAAGCCCAATACCAATTACATAAATAGCTGTGAGAATCTTCAGATGGAACCTCTGAGAATATTGGTGTTAGGGAATTGAGGTGCCGTATGGGTTTATTTATGGTCTGAAACTTGGAAGGAGACACAGAGTCAAATATGCCATACTAATTGTGTCTCATGTAAATCTTTAACATCTTTGGAAGTAACCTACTCTCCTTAATTCTGGCATGGAGAGAAAATGAGTATGTGAGAGGAAGATAAAATAAGAAGTAGCAGACAGGGGCTCTTAAATATCTTCTCTTCCAGGAAAATTACATTTTCACTATGTAATGTCATAAATAAAAGCATGGATTTCATGAAATTAATCAGGGTGCAGTAGCACTAGAAATGTTCTAGAAATGACATTGTTCAATTAAAAAAATACACTTATACGAACAAATAAATAAGAAAAAAGGGGGAATTTCATGTAGATAAGATTAGTTTCTTCCAGACAAGTTAATTCAGTAAGTGGAAGTGACATCAAAAAATTTAGCTGCAGTAGCTCAGATAGAGAAGGGAACACCAAGTAGAGGATGTTGGGAGGACCCAATCGGGTTGGAAGATGTGAACTAAAAGTAGACTATAGACCGAATATGAAGGCCACTCAATACCTCTATTGCAAACAACAACACCCAAAAGGAGAGAAAACAAAAGAGAATGCCCTGCATCAGAGGCAGGGTGGGGTGGTGGGGGATGGGGTGGGGGTGGTGGGAGGGATACTGGGATCATTGGTGGAGGTGAATGGGCACTGGTGGAGGGATGGGTAAACGATCACTGGATCACTGTATGAGTGAAATGCAAACACAAAAGTTCATAAATTTGTAACTGTACATCACAGTGATTCTCTAATAAAAAATTTAAAAAATAAATAAAAAGAAAAAAAAGAAAAAATAACCCTGAAAATGCTGTTTACGAATGAAAAGAAAATAGCTGCAGAGAATGAAAAGCCAGAATTAGGGACAAAAGGAATGTATTATACAAATGAATAACTCTTCTTTTTATTTGTTAAGTTTTAGTTTTGGGCCCACACCTGGCTATGCTCAAAGGTCTCTCCTGGAAGTGCTCAGGGCATTATGGGTTGCTAGGAATAGGAACCAAGTTAGTCTCCTGTATAGCAAGTGCCTTACCCTCTGTGCTACATCTACGGCCCTTAATTCTTTTTCTATGTTTTTATTCATGATCATAGTTTGGAGTTACACTTTTGAAGGGGAGCTTACTAATAAACCTTTATTTTTGTTTCAACTTCTTTTTTTTTGTTGTTTGTTTTTTTGGTCACACCCGGCAATGCACAGAAGTTACTCCTGGCTTATGTACTCAGGAATTACTCCTTTTGGTGCTCGGGGGACCATATGGAATGCTGAGAATCGAACTCGGATCGCCTGTGTGCAAGGCAAATGCCCTACCTGCTGTGCTATTGCTCCAGCCCCTCAACTTCTTTATATGTATAATAATACCCACCTTGCTAGGTTGTGATGTTTAAAATTATGTATATAATTTGATATACTGGAAAAAATTAGGAATATTTATTAGGTAGTGAATATTTATTAGTGATTCAAGACTAGATATTTAGACTTTTGCAGCCAGATATTCTGTCATAGGTAATGAACTCCACTATTATAAAGAACATATACGTGGGCATGACATAAATGAATAGACATGATAAAAATTAATAAAAATTAATGAGTATGACTGTTACAATAAAACTTTATTCACAAAACTAAGCTGCCTTTGGGTAGAGTGCTGAGCCTTATAGGAATATAGAAGCGAGGTAATAAACGACAACTACCATTACAAACACCAGATAGAGATTTTACTGGACAGAAGGAAACTAAATTTGTTGAGAGCTTATTTTATGGCAACTCTTGTGTCAGATGCTTTTATTTACACACTATCATTTATCTAGTTATATGTCATGACTCTGTTGGGAAAGGTATCATTATATCTATTTGGAAACAAAACCAGAACTCAGCTCTTTGGTGACTTCTTAAGAAGCAGAATTAGTTTCTCAACCCTAACTTGTGATTTTAAAATGTGTAATCTCAATTACTACACCAGGCTGACTCATTAAAGACGTGCAGTTCATACAAGGTGAAAACTAAACATTAGCACTGCTAACAGTGTGAGTGATCAGAGCTCAAATAGAGCCCTTGACCCTCCATTTTTTTATGTCTCCAAGAACAATCTGCTGGCTGTCCTTGAATAAACACAGAAATCTATGATCTCTCTCTTTCAGGGCCTCTGGCTGCATCTTAAGTTTGATACGCTTCCCCTTTGGAGAAAGCTGAAGCTAAGGTGTACCATTTGCAAGTGCTCACTTGCCTGGAGGCAGATGTTGGCAAGTTTCCTTTGGTCTGAGAGTCTGCTGAATCCTGGCTGAGCTCATGGATCATCTTAGCCAAAAAGAGTTGCTAATTAGGGTGACACCCTTCTTGTCTCTACCTCTAGAGTGAAGTTTTCCCTACTCCGGGCATGCCTGTTTCAGTCTGAACAATTTGTTTGGCCTTCTACTGTAAGTCTAGATGAACAAGAACAAATTTACAGTCCTTTTAAAATGTGTGAAGACTTGTGCTCCAGTGAAGAATCTGCTAGGCTATAGTCCAAGATGTCTTTAGATAGATGTCCTGGAGAAAAAGACTGTTGTCAAGTATGATTGAGAACACTAATAAGTTGAAATAAGAATGAGTGAAATAAGAAATAAGAGTGAAATAGATGAAATAAGAGTGAATAGATGACATGCTGTAGGGTTTCTCAGTTGACATACTCTTTTTCTCTTTTTTTTTCCCAGTTGTTTTTGATTTTTTGAGCTACACCTGGAAATGCTCAGTAGTTAATCTTGGCTCTGCGCTCAGGAATTACTCCCGGTGGTGCTCAGGGTACCGTGCAGGATGCTGAGGATAGAACCTGGGTCAACCGAGTGCAAGGTAAATGCTCTACCCACTGTACTGTCTGTCACCCCAGCCCCAACTCACTCATCTTTTATCCCAAACCTCCCATTGACTAGAAGATCTAATTATACTCACATTAAAATGGAAAAAAAAAAACCTCACTGCTATGGACAACAGAGCTTATTTTATCTTTACAATCTTGTACAGCTTAGTTGTGGAACACACACCCCATTTCTTAGCCATAGTCTGTAAATTTGAAGTTAGTCACTAGGCCATTTTATACTTTCCCACTTCCTTTGATGTCAGGCTCAGGAAAGAGAATTGTTTATAAAACACTTGCATGAGAGAAATATTATAACATATTTTTTTTTTTGCTTTTAGGGTCACACCCAGCAATGCTCAGGGGTTACTCCTGGCTCTGCACTCAGGAATTACTCCTGGCGGTGCTTGGGGGACCATATGGGATGCCGGGGATCGAACCTGGGTCAGCCGCGTGCAAGGCAAACGCCCTACCCGCTGTGCTATCGCTCCGGCCCCAATTATTATAGCATATTTTGCTGCGTATTTGTCTTCAATTTTAAAGGGGAATTATTTCATATGCTCACATGGAATATTATGCAGTAAGAAAAGATAAAAATGCCGTTGTCTTTTGCTGCAACTTGGATGGAACGGGTGGGGGGGCGGGCATCATGTTAAGTGAAATAAGTCAGCGAAAGAAGGACTACTTAGTTTTAAGAAAAGATGAAATCTTGCCTATTGCAGCAACTTGGATGGAGCACGTCATATGAAATAAATCTGAAGGATAAAGATAAATGCAGGATGATCTCATATGTGGTATATTTTTTGAAAAGCAACGGAATGGACCTTATCTACCGTCTTTAATGATAACAATGAACTTTGACTATAGAAATGAGCTTATCAAGTGTTAGGAGAGAACAGGAGGGAAGGAAGAGACTGATCAGAACTGAAAAAAGTAGAGTGGTGGAGGGTCTTGAATGTTTTTTTTTTTCTTTTTGGGTCACACCCAGCGATGCACAGGGGTTATTCCTGGCTTTGCACTCAGGAACTACTCCTGGCGGTGCTCAGGGGACTATGGGATGCTGGGAATCGAACGCGTGTTGGCCACGTGCAAGGCAAACGCCCTACCAGCTATGCTATCGCTCCAGCCCCGGGTCTTTAATGCTTTGATGGTGATGAAAATACAGCAATTTTGCACACTAAAAGCATAAACATTGACACTGTTATAACCATATTACCTCAACTATAAAATTTTAACACACACACAGTCTGAGGCATCTTTGAAAGCAAACATGCTTTGCTTGAAGTCTGCTCAGAAATAGTTTCCTTCCCCAGGATTATGGTTGGTTTCCTCCTGTCACACATTATGACATCATTCTAAACATTCAGAGCCTAGGGCCCAAAATCTGGAAACATCACATTCTGGACTTTTTGAATGAAGGCAAAGCATACATTTGCTGAACACAGCTAAATTTATTACAGTTGTGCTTGATTGTAGATGCACTGGATAAGAATTCTCATTTCAAGAACATTATTGGTGGGAAGCGCTTCTCTATGAGCACACAGGCAATTTAACAAATGGCAGGTGATTAGAGAGAAAAATGTGACATGGGATGGGACAGCAGCAAAGGAGCATTCAGCTTTCCTGGGGCAGGTGGTTCCTAAACTGAATTCTGAAAGGAGACTATGGGTAGATGAAAAACACAGAAAGAAGTTCTAGGAAAGAAACAGTATTTGAAAGGGGTAAAGGGAGGGGGAAAATGATTGGTCTAGAGAGTATAGCTCTAGTACATGGTATATTTGGAAACTAGGAGCCAGATGATGAAAAACATTGAATTCCAGCTTGTGGACCGGTATTTTTCCACATCATCAGAAGGGAAATATTTAGGAATAATTAGGTCTAAAAATGTGACTTCTACAACCCAAGTTGAGGAATAGATGGAAAGAGAAGCCTGGGAACAAATGGTAAAACTATTGCAGGGGTTCGACTGTGACCTAAAACTTATTTGCTTGTCAGGGAAGCAGAATTAGGATTATTTGGTATATGATAAGGTAGCAAGGAAATTGAGAAAATGGAGGAATTAATTCTATATCTGGTTATAAATATATCTGCCAAGAGAGGAACAGTTTGGAATAGGGGTGGGTGCAATGAAGGAGCTTCAGTTTTGGTTACTCTGTATATCTGGCTTTTCAATAAAATGAATTTGAAGTCAATGTCCCATTGGAATATGTGAAAGGAACGTGGCTCCTTCCACAAAAAACTCTAGCATCCAGTGCAAAACGTGACTCCATTTCACAAGTAGGCTAACTGTTAAGATAAGTTATCTTAGAAGCTGCCATAATGATTGATGTCTCATTATTTAGAGGTGAGATGAGTTAACTGGTCATTAATAATGAAGTTATCAGAGATTCATAACATTGGGTTGTGGGAGATAATGGCAGTGAAACTTCAAGATGGATATCATTGATGCTGGACAATTATTTTACATCCTTGTGTAATACCTTCCTCTTGTGTATGGGATTTCCTAGTGGTTTAATTTTAACATAATGTGGCTAAGGTATGATAGGTTATTTTTTATAACAAGGCTTCCTAATCAATCTTCCCTACAAGGCTGTGATGTCTGTCTTTTCTGCAGGCAAGGCTGCCTTTCTTTGTCTCTGATGAATCAGATGACCGTTGGAGGAGTCCGGTTACAAGAAACCAAAGATGGATCAACAAAAACTGAGGCCTTCAATCCAACAGTCTCTGAGAAAATGAATCCAGCTAATAAGCATATAAATGAGTTTGAAAGGGAATCTTTGCCTGAGGTGTCAGATGAAACCCCAAATCCTTGAAAAACACCACTGTAGTCTCATGAGAGAACATAGATCTTCCAGGTAAATGGAATTTCGATTATTGACTGCTTAAACTGTTCGATGATAAATGTGTGTTGTTTTCAATCACCAAGATTGTGGGAATTTGTGATACAACAATACATAACCAATACTGGAGTTTCCTTCACTTGGCCCATGTGAGTGAAGGTTATTCAGAGAAGAATTTTCCTCCTATTATTTTCCTTTTAAAGGAATGTATTACTTTTGGTGCTTTTTATATTATCTCTGGCTTCTAAGAGCAAGGGTCTGAAGACCTAGAATCCAGTCCTAGCCTTATTGCCAACTGGCAAGAGATCTTAGAAAGACTTTCCCTTTCTCTGTGTCTCAGTTTCACCATCTTTAAAATGAGAGTTAAACTAGGTCAGTAATTTATTTTAAAAGAATTGCTCTTACCACAGAATTCTTGTATTTATGAGCAAACTCAGTGTATAAAACAGATAGAAGTAGAAGGACTTAGGGCATGGAGCTTGCCATCCATGCAACAAACCTAGATTCAATCCCTGGCAAATCATATCGTACCCCAGACTCCACCAGGAGTAATCTCTGAGCATAAGCCCTGAGCACAGCCAGGTGTGACTCAAATACAGATGAAGAAAGAGGAGGAGGAGTAGAAAGAGTGGGGAGGGGGAAGGGGAGGAAGAGGTGAGGGACTGGGGAGGGAAGGAGGAGGAGGGAGTGAAGGAGGAGGATGAAGGAGAAAAAGAGGAGGAGAAAGAGAGGGAGGAGCAAGAGGAGAAGGAGAAGGAGGGGGAGGAGGAGAAGAAGAAGAAGAAGAAGAAGAAGAAGAAGAAGAAGAAGAAGAAGAAGAAGAAGAAGAAGAAGAAGAAGAAGAAGAAGAAGAAGAAGAAGAAGAAGAAGAAAGAAGAAGAGGAAGAAGAAGAAGAAAGAAGAAGAAGAAAGAAGAAGAAGAAGAAGAGGAAGAAGAAGAAGAAGAAGAAGAAGAAGAAGAAGAAGAAGAAGAAGAAGAAGAAAGAAGAAGAGGAAGAAGAAGAAGAAAGAAGAAGAAGAAGAAAGAAGAAGAAGAAGAAGAAGAGGAAGAAGAAGAAGAAGAAGAAGGAAGAAGAGAAAGAGGAAGAAAAATAAGAGGAAGAGGAAGAAGAAGAAAGAAGAAGAAGAAGAAGAAGGAAGAAGAAGAGGAAGAGGAAGAAAGAGAAGAGGAAGAGGAAGAAGAAGAAAGAATAAGAAGAAGAGGAAGAAAAAGAAGAGGAAGAGGAAGAAGAAGAAGAAAGAAGAAGAAGAGGAAGAAAAAGAAGAGGAAGAACAAGAAGAAGAAAGAAAAAGAAGAAGAAGGAAGAAGAGGAAGAGGAAGAAAAATAAGAGGAAGAGGAAGAAGAAGAAGAGGAAGAGGAAGAAAGAGAAGAGGAAGAGGAAGAAGAAGAAGAAGAAGAAGAAGAAGAAGAAGAAGAAGAAGAAGAAGAAGAAGAGGAGGAGGAGGAGGAGGAGGAGGAAGGGGACAATAACAACAACACAATAATAATAACTTTAGTTGAAATAAGTGTGATTGGAGTCCCTGAGTGGTCTCACATCTCTTGAAGAAAACCTTAAAATTATCCTAGGGGAGCCTCTTAATCACAATTTCCAGGAACTAGGAAGATAGATTAAAGGGGTGGAACGTATCCACAGCATGTGCAATGCCCCAAGTTTGATTTCAGACACTCCATGGCCACCCCCATCCCAATTCTGGCCCAAGAATCACTGGATATAGCCCTTGTAGTCATGACCCTTCTAGTTTAAGCAGCACCATATCACTGGGCCCAATCACCGATCATGCTCAATCAGTGATTACTGGCAAGAACGGTCCCCAGGGTTCCTGAGCACCACTGTGGAGACTGCCTCAAGAGAAAAAATCCAAGCTCCAAACCCTAGACAATAGGCTAAGGGTGTCCCATTTTAGTTACAACACTTTGAGGGGGTCGAGGAAAACTTTCGATTTTTAGCAACCCACATATATATTAGAGCATTCTTGGAGATCTCTTTGCATTGAGCATCCTCCATGTGATCATCTGAAGCCCCAGGGCAGTATTGAGGGCAGATCACTTCTGAGGGGTCCAGCCAGAATAGAGTGCCTGCTCACTGTGAACTTCTTTGACACCTTGAGTTCTTCCCAACCAGCTCTGAGGCATCAAAGTTCCTTAGGTATTTGCTTCTCCAAGAATGTCTTGTCCCCAAGGGAAAAAATCAACATCCTTGTCTGGATGTTTTCACCTACTTTGTTATAGCCATTGTTGTGGCAGCTGCTATGGCAGTTGTGGTTTTGTACCTTGGAGCCTTTCCTGGGTGTGGTGTTCCTGCAGGTCTCTGGCTAGAAGGAGCTGCTCTCGGTTTGCTTGCTCTGGCTATGGGTTATCAATTCTTCAGTGGGATTACTTGTGCTCATGTCTTTATACTCCTGGCAAAATTCCCCAGAGTACTGCCCTTTAAAGGCCAGGGCTCCCCTATGCTATAGCTACAGGTTTATTTAGAATTTGAACACAAATGTGCAGACTCATTCTCAAAAGTCTGCTTTTTCCATCCTTTTTTTCCCACCCACCAAGTATAATTTTAACTCTGAAGACATTTCTGGATGATGAAATTTGAGTTCTATTCTTCTAAAGTATCATCTGGCCCAAAGTCCACTATTTGTCTGCCACTTTCTGGTTAGCTTTCAACCAAAGTTTTTCTTTTTTTCCTCAAAATTTTATTAAAGCACCATGAATTACAAAGTTATTCTTAATTAGGTTTTTGACATGCAAAATTCCATCACCAATTCCTCCACCCCTGTCAACTTCCTTCTCAAAGTACCTTTTAAAAATGTAATTATAATCATACAAGAAGCCTATTAGCTCGAACTTATTTTTCCAGTTAGCAATTGAAAATAATACTGAGTATTATTTTCAATTGCTAACTGGAAAATTGCTAAGGGGAAAATAAAAAGAATCATTTTAGGAGTTAGGTCTGGGAAAGACCCCAATGACACCACATTCTACTTTTGCAAGTGACACATTTTCCTGTTCTCAATTTACTCACCTGTAAAATAAGATGTATTATTGGGAGAGGCTGAAAGTGATACATAGAAAAATTACTTTATAAATTTGTGAATAGATGAGTATTACCTTTCAAAAATATATCTGACATGTGAAAATGCTTCATAAACCATAGAGCATTATTTGAGGTACAATAATATCATATTATTCTATAGTCTCTGGGACCACAAAGAGCCTTTTCAACAATAACTTCCTGAGGGCCTGATATCTCCCACCAAGCCACTGGACTCTGGGTAAAGATAACTCTGGCATACTTTTTCCCTGATCACCAATGCTCTTGACCACAAAAGAAAGGTATCAGGTGAGTGTGGTTAGGTGATCACCCACGGGTCAGTTCAGTAAACCCAGAGCTCATGGGACCATTTAGTGTGTCTTCAGAACAGCCATGGTTCTTGCTCAGATATGTGCCTGCAATTCAGGTTTCCAGCTGAAAGGAAGGGCCAAATTTTGCCTAGGTTTCAGTGCCTACCCTTCAGACTCCACAAGAAACAATGTATAAAGTAGTTACAGTTTCCACAGGAACAAAGTCCTCAAGGACCAAGTTGGAGATGGCAACTCTGATAAAGAGAATATTGCAATGGGAAGAAAATCTCCATTTTTCTTAGCTTTACTGTATTGTAGAGTTTACTCTGGTCACAAGATGAAAGAACTAAAACTCACCCAGTCATTGAACTAATGGTTTTAACCACTTTCTTGGGTTTGAGTTCTGACTCCATCATTCATTCATTATAATGTGGCACTTTTAACCTCAGCTTCCCATGCTTGAACTTTGGGGATCAATTATACTTTCTGGAACAATGGTTGATGATTAAATGAAATGATGCTTATAGAATGCTGAGAATATGTTAGTAATTACCATCACCCCCTAGGCTTCAATTCAAGAACATCTTAGACATGTTCAGATAGAAGTTAATTACAACCAACTTGCCTTCAAAGGCAAGAGGTGATCAGTAGTTCTAGAGCAAGGCATTCTACTTTCAGAGCATGCAATATATCTCTGGCTCGTCATGTATGGTATTTGAGGAGGGTGAAAGGACCAACCAAAGCTACTTGAGTTACCATGGCTGCATAATTAAGGACTTGTGTAAACTTCAGGAAATTTCAAAAGTCTGAGACAAATTAGCATATAATTTTTTTCATTTGCATTCACAAATAGACCAAAAATACACATGGAATGGATTTTCTATTCCTGATCTGTTTTCCACGTGGATATTCTGTTTTATTCCATGATACATGGTCAAAAGGAGCAATGATAGTAATGAATTAGGTTGTCATCAAAGATCAAGAGAGGAAACAAAAAGGGATTTTTGAGGCTAAAAGCTACTCACCAGGGTTAGAATCAGATAGGTACAGAGGCTTTTCTACTCTACAAAGAAGCCAAAAGATGTATCAGACCTCTTTTAAACAGCAATAGAGTCCTTTGTCTTGGATAGAACATTCGTCTGGGATTTTTAAGAGTTTGGTAAGTTTCCTCATTAGAAAACAACCTTTTCCTAATGGTTCCCACATGTTAAAGGCACTTAAACTGATCTGGAATTAGTTTCAAGGGGGATTCCCTCTGATCTTCTTAAAGGGAGAAAGAATTGAACCATAACCCTCATCTCTGAAACTTCAAAAAACAAATTGTAGTTCAGTGGACACATCCATTTCCTGACTGTCCTGGAAATTTGACTTCATCTCTCAATCTGCTCTTTTACAACTAGGTGCTTAGTTCATCTGGCAATCTGAGCGTGTGCAGGGACAGGTACAGCTTTTACAATTAGAATTATTACCTGGGGATCCTGGGGATGTGTGTGAATATGCTTCTGGGATGGAAATCAGTGGCAATGACCCAATTGCTACTTTGGATGTCATTTTTCTCTTTCTCTGGGTTAAAATTCAAACTTTATTCTGTTTTCAAGCAGAAAATTACATCACCATGAATGAACCTTTCACCACCACCAACTCTCTTGGCCCATCACTGAAAGACATCATTCGAGGTTCTACGAGAGTATCTCAACCAGACCCTCAAGTTATTGCAATACAGGGGACAGAATGGTAGGCTATTAGTCAGAAAGTTTGGGTTCAAGTCCAACTGTGCTCCCCACTCATGGAAATCTCACCAAATAGCCACTTAACTTCCCTGGACTTTCATTTCTCTCTGTCCACAAACTGGAGCTGGTTCCTAGTTTTATAACTTGCACGGTTGGAGTGAGAGTAAACAAGAACACAGTGGAAAAACCCTTCTCTCTCACATGCAATGCCTAATTAGCTCTCAATATAAACTATTTTGTGGGTACATGCCCAGGTTTTAGCATCACAGAAGATTGCATAGAGTCAAATAAATGTTTATTTACCTTCTTCTAGAAGTGACTTTTGTGAGAAGGGACTTATACTCTGAGCCAGGTGGGTATTTATTTCTTATAAGTCAGTGGGCTGCCTAGCTTTAGACATCTAGAGGGAGGCTAGAATAGGTGTTCCTCTTCATTGTGAGCATTAGAAAGGGTAGGATTAAGGGGGAATATGTTTTTCATTCTTTCAGCCTGAATTCTCTTTCCAAATTCCATTCTGGTTATATGATCAGGCTAGTGCTGTATTTATGGGTGGCCACTGTCTGGCTGGAGGTCCAGACTCAGGGAGAAAGGAAACATTTTCTTTCTAAAGGCAGTACAAGAGGCAGTGGCATTCCGAAAGGAGACAGTGGAACTTGACTTGGTGATCTTAGGGACCGATGTCTGCAAATGAGCTCTAGTGGCAAGACTTGAAACTCTTAAAAGCCTCCTACTCTCTGCTCTTAAGCATATGTGTTTTCCCAACAGTTACCATCCATTTCTCAGAAACATGTATTTTAGTGAGATGATGTATGTATATGTAGGGCTTATTGAAAATAGGTTCTTTCTATTATTGTTATCAATACAGTTATTTAAAAATAATAATCAAAGGGGTTAAGCATCCCACAAATTCCTGTCAACTTCTACTTAGGATCGGGTTCTGATTTCCATTACTCAGAAGAACAAAATTCCTTATTACAGTGCAATATTGAATACACAATGCCTCTGGCCTAATGATTTTTTAAATTGTTTTGTATCATTTTAGATCTTATGGAAATAACACCGATGCTTAGAGAAATACACTGACTTTTTTGGGGGGGCCAGGGAATGGAAGGGGAGCTGCACCCTGTGGTATTCGGGGATTATTCCTGGCTTTGTGCTCAGGGTCTTCTCCTGGCAGTGCTCAGGGTACCACGTAGAGTGCTGGGGATCTAACTGGGGTAGACTGCATGCAATGAAGCTGAATTTGAAAGCATCCACTGCCCCTTCAACTGAAATAGCCCTATATCCCCCTGTCCTATATTAGTATTTTGATTCAATGACACAATGACTATGCCCACAACTAAAATAATAACCACATGATTAAAAAAAACTACCTTAGAACTTCAATTTTACAAAATCTCTGAAGTTGATGAACAGGAAAAAAAAATTCTCTACTAAGCCCTGTCAGGTACCATGCCAACACTCTGCTACATATTTTCTCATTGGAATGCCATGAAAGTCTGTGAGATAGAGATATTTACTGTCTTTCCACATAGCATAAGGCTGATGTTGGAAGTTCGGTAAGTCTGAAGGTCACATGAGGGAGGTGTTTAAAGGGACATAACGTATGGGAGGCTGGGGTTCTCAGACAAAATATAGAAGAAAAAGATCATTAAAGAACACAGCATTTTTATCTTGTCCAATTCCTTTTCTCTAAAAAAGAGAGGAAGAAGGAAAGAAAGAAAGAAAGAAAGAAAGAAAGAAAGAAAGAAAGAAAGAAAGAAAGAAAGAAAGAAAGGAAGAAAGAAAGAAAGAAAGAAGGAAAGAAAGAAAGAAAGAAAGAAAGAAAGAAAGAAAGAAAGAAAGAAAGAAAGAAAGGAAAGAAAGAAAGAAAGAAAGAAAGGAAGAAAGAAGGAAAGGAAGAAAGAAAGAAAGAAAGAGAAGGAAGAAAGAAAGAAAGAAAGAAAGCCTCCAAACCAAACCAAAACAAAACACCAGAGACTATTGTTACCATGCACCGTTTTCTTGCAGCAAAAAACTCGGTCAGTACCTAGATATGCGCAGAGTCAATAACTTACTCATTCATATCTCCTAAGCAAAGGGTGCAAGCAATGCCTGCAAACTTCCCGACAGGTTTCTTCCCTCTTCCCCAGTCCTGACTTGGGCTTGCCACATTGTAAGACAGGGAGGAAAGCTGGCTGGGGTGGGCAATAGGTTTTGTTTCAGAAGCACATATGGGAAAATGCCACAAAAAGGGCAAAAAAAAAAAAAGTCCACGAGTGCATAAAAAAGAACCATTCATTCTTAAAGTGGGACTCCCTGTCCCACTTTCTCTCCAGACAGACGGAAGCATTTCCAAAGAGCCGCAGCAGCAGCAGCATCTTACTTTGGAGCCAACGGCTTTAGAAGCTGCAAACGCCCCAAAGCAAAACCCCATGCGTTCTGGAATCAGAACCCAGCACTTCCATCCAGCCCCAGGCTGCTGCCTTGTCTCCCAACCTGTGCCAACACAACCTCTTGCTTGTAAAAGAGGAAAGCCCAGGCTGAGACCAGCCAGTCTAGGGAGACACTCTAAACCGGGTGAGACAAAGAGACAGAATCCAGGTGAGGGGAGGAGGCAGAGGAACTCAGAGAAACAACCCCAGCTGAGTCCCGCTGTTACCTTCCAAGGCAATGGCATCGGTCATCGACACTCCCAGTGTCTAAGCACTCATTTGCTTTTCCAAACCCCTGACTCCTCATCAGGACCATGGAAGTCACTGTCCCCATTGTAGAGATGGGAAAACTGAGACTTTGAAGATGCTACGCATTTGTATCAGGGACGTGGTGATGGCGAGGGGGTACCTACATGTTCCTGGACTTTAAAACCTGATCTCTTAATTTCTGTACAATAGACACTAGGGGGAGAACAGTCCGCCAGGAGAGGTGGAGCTTCCCAAACCTGGAGAAAGTTATTTCTCTGGGCTGTCTGCGATGAGAAGCAAGGAAGGAGGGGAGAGGCGAGGAGGTTCTAGGAAAATATGGGCTCCTGCTGGCCCTAGGGACCCCAGGCAGGCAGATACATGCAGCTCAAAGGTCAGTGTATGAGAAGGTATTCTGGGGGGCTCCTCTGCTCCTCAGAATGGAAACTCAGGCCCCCCACTCTAGTCAGTAGCCCTTATTTTCTCCCTGGTATTCCATTCCTCAGTTTCCATATCTGCCCACTGGTCCAGGATGCATTTCTTGTTAACTGCATAGGTAAGTGCTGTTTGGACACCGGAGTTCTCTCATTCTCTTTACAGTTCTCTCTCTCTCTCTCTCTCTCTCTCTCTCTCTCTCTCTCTCTCTCTCTCTCTCTCTCTCTCTCTCTCTCTCTCTCTCTCTGCTTCCCTCTCCTCCATCCCAGAGTCAAGGCCCTAAGCAAATTCCACCACTTTCCAACTCTGTTTCTGCGCGCCCCCCGCTTAAAAACAAAACAGGTGACTCGCCCAGGAAAAAAAGTTAGAGAAAGTTCTTGCTTTTCCTCTGTGGTGCAGCAGACAGAAACCCTACACAAAGTTCCTTTCACGCATGGCTATTAACAGAACCCCAAACAGAGACCATCTAAGGAGGCTGGAAAGGGGCGACTGGAAGGGGTGAGGCGCTTCCGAGCCTCCCAAGACCCCCATCTGGCCAGCAGCGAAGGTAATGGGCCAGCTCGGTGACTCTGAATGCAGCGGAGATAGAGCAAACGTTTTATCAGAATGAAGCCCCAACTCTCCTTTGCTCTCGGGAATGCATCGAGTGTATTCCAATACATATCACCATGACCTTGAGTGGCACACGGGGCTGAATCGGACTTACCTTTCAGGACTTGGGACAGTCCTAGGTCCTTGAGCGAACCAGCTCCATGGAAAAATAAGTACCTGGCTATGAGCAGCGGCTGGCCTCCCACGTGAGTGCGCGGGCCCCCTGGGTCACCTCCAGCCTGTGCTGCCTTTGTGCGGAGGAGGAGCAGGAGGAGGAGGAGGAGGAGGAGGAGGAGGAGGAGGAGGGGGCGGCAGCACGGCTGGGCTCAGGCAGCCGGTGTGTGTCTGCGCAGGGAAGCCGTGACAGTAGGCAGGCTGTGGCCAGTGCAGCCAGCTTTGGCTGGCTTATATAGGAGCTCCTTCCTCTGTAATGGGACGCCTCGCCTCCAGACATCCTTTCCCACTTTTTCAGTTGGTGAATTAAAGGAACAGCCCTCCCAGCGGAACAGGGTTAGCTCATGAAAGACACACTCATTCCTCGCTCTGGGTCTGCCAGGAAAAGAACCCATTTGCATACAATTTATGGCGAAAGTAGGAATTCCCGCTTCCCGGCTTCCCTCCCCTCCTGCCCCCGGCGCAGTGCAGCTGTTTGTGAAGTGTGATTTTTTTTTGGGGGGGGTGGTTCTTTTTGTTGTTGTTGTTGTTCTGCTCCCCCCCCCCTCCAGATTTTCTAATTGTGAGACTGCAGCAAGGGAGCGAGAGGGAGCGGGGATCCCAGCGTTGGCTCTGTTCCTGGGGAGGCTGGAAAGGCGACCCGGGTCTCCCCTGGGCGCTGGGCAACAGCTGCTCAGTGGCACCTCAGAGAAAGCCGCCGCTGAGCCCAGTTCCTGGAAAGAGAAGATAAAGCCCTTTAAAAGCTTCGGGGGCATCTTGGGTTTCCCTGGACCAGCAGAGCCATAAACCCTGGATTAGTTTTCGGTTGTTATGGGACAAAGCTGAGGGAATCAGCCCAGCTAGTCCTGGTGCCCTACCAGGCAGCTACTGTTTTGACACTGTGCATGGTACTGTCTTTCAAGTCACAGTAGTCCTGGGGACAGGTCGCCGAGGTTTCTTCTTCACTCTAAAAGGTGTCTGCTACGGAGGGGGGTGGGGGTGGGGGAGAAGGCAACAACTTAATCTCCCAGACGTTAAACTGTGCCTTTGCTCACCAGCCCACTGTGGATTCTTTCCAAGCTCTGAGTCATCCATTCTTGAGGTGGTTAGCATGCAAGGAGTATCCTCAGGGCGCACACAGGCATGTAAGGGTGTGGGGGAAGCGAGGGCCTGGCGCCCCACGCTAGAACTTGTCACAGCACATAGTAGGGTAGTGATGGCAGAGGACGGTGAGCCTCTCGCCTGTAGCTTCTAGATCCTCCTCGACGAATTCTGCACTTGGTGGGGTTGAATGGGCACGGTCAGCCTTTTGCAGATGAAAAAACTAAGACTCAGAGAAGTAAATGTCACTTCGCTAAAAGCATTTGCCTTGCACGCGGCCAACCTGGGTTCAATCCCCGGCATCCCATATGGTCCCCTGAGCACAGCCAGGAGTAATTCCTGAGTGCAAAGCCAGGAGTAACCCCTGAGCATCGCTGGGTGTGACCCAAAAAGCAAAAAAAAAAAAAAAAGCACCTGAAAAATATCAGATCCCTACGTGGGGGCTTCCTCATTCTCTTTATCACACTTTGTAAGGTGCTATTTGAACACTGTTTTATGCCCTACTTGATTATATCACCACTGGCATAAAGACCTCTGCCACCTGTATAAGGAAAATAAGCTTCATCTTCTAGAGTGAGCATCTTCAAGGTGAGATTGCTTTTTTTTTTAAATGAACTAATAACAGAGGTTTTAATTATCCACCGATTATCAATGCTAAAGTCCCACACACATACAATTTGTTACTTGACCTCAGTTTCCCCATTTGGGAAACGTGAAAAAGATGTATGGCTTCTGATGTTCCCTCAGGCTTCAGCATTCTAAGATTCTATACTCATGTGATTCTCCCAGATGGAGAGAATGTCCATAAATAGTCACGTCGTAAAACAGTTCACTTGAACTTTTGAACCATTTGGCTGATTTCAAATGTTGGTTGTTTTGGAAAATCTTAATTCTGTGTTTTAGCCAAAACATATTACAGTAGCATGAAACTGGTAATGAATGCCTCTGTCCCTCTGAGCTTTCCAAAGTCTACTGAGTATATGGCCCCAGTATGGAATGAAATTCCTGCCATACAACATGTTGGCAGTATGTATATTTACACATAATGTTATCAATATATGTGTTTGATTACATGTATGTAAATCCCAAGATTTCTGATTAAAATCAACTTAATATACAAATGACTTAGCTAATTCCAGGAAAAATAATGCCAAAAATGACCAGGTTAGCCCTAGCTCGAGGCAGGACATGGGGCAAGGAAGAGATAAATGAGAATTTCATTAAACAGTAAGGTTTATCTTACTGAATATCTTCACAGAGAGATATTCTGATATGACTGAAACCCAATCATGAACAATTTTATAACTAGGTCATGGTGATTCAATAAAGAAATGATATTCTGGGGCTGGAGTGATTAGCACAGCGGGTAGGGCATTTGCCTTGCACGCAGCCGATCCGGGTTTGAATCCCTGCATCCCATATGGTCCCCTGAGCACCTTCAGGGGTAGTTCCTGAGTGCATGAGCCAGGAGTGACCCCTGTGCATCGCCAGGTGTGACCCAAAAAGAAAAAAAAATGATATCTGATAGCACATAGAAGAGATAATTAGTTTTTTTCTTAAGTTTTCAAAGAGCTTACACACACACACACACACACACACACACACACACACACACACACATATATATATATATAGAGAGAGAGAGAGAGAGCTTTCTTTAAAAACTTATGTGACTTCTACAGTCATGCTTTAACTTTTGAATAAGGAGACCCTGGGGAAAATATTGCTTTCCACCACTAGACATTTTGCAGCTTCCACTTCAGGAAATACGTCTGCATACACTGCTTGCTCACCAATACTTAAACTATTGCTTATACTAAAATTCTCTGCTCACCACTTCTCATCCAATTGTCATCCAGTTATGAGTTCACTTTCCCAAGCCTAGACTTTTTAATATGCATAGAAAATGTTAGATACTACGGAATTTTGGAGTTATGTTAAGACACTTTTTTCCACCTGCACCCTAAATTTCCCATAGATAATGATCACACATACATTTTCTCTGCCTAATTCAGAGCATTAAACATTGTAGAAGCTCAGCAAACGTTGATTGAATGAATGAAGGTGTGGTAAAGCAATAGGATATTTGACAGACTGTGTTTTAGAGTTAGTCTGTTCCCTTTTAACTCATAGAACTCAGAAGTAAAAAGATGTTACTTCTAACACATCACAAAGATGAGGAATAAGGGCAAGAAAGGAAATGTCTAAGATCACGATAGCCACTCTTCATGTGGATGGTCAGTACAATCAAAACCAATCAACCAAACCACATATACCTTAAGTAGAGAATACTTATGAAAAGTAGAACCACTCATCTTTTTCTTTGTCAGAGATTGCACCCTCTTGACATCTAATCTCTTACTGTGGCATCCTTCTTAGTATTGTAAACATTTTTTTCCACGAGAGAGGGAAGAGTGAATACTTAGTAAATACCACCTCTGCATGAAGCTCTCAGCCAGAGACTAATTTTATTGTTTGCAATCCTCATTCATGGGTTGCTGATGGAGGCTGCGGTTTGGAAGCTAGAGGCATCATGGGGGTTCATCTTAGGTGAAATCATTCTCTTTCCTTGAACGTGTGCTAAATGTAACACTCCCCCCTCCCCCCGCCCCGAGAGATCAGTTAATGAGTGGAATACGGGCCAGAAACTAGTGTAGTTTGAAGAAGCCAAGCATCCACTACTTTGTGTAGTCCTGTTATCTATTTCTCATTGAACCTTTGCTTTTTACCCCTGGTTGTTTACTCCTTCTCTACGTCCCACCTCCTCCCAGTCTTCATTGGGGCCAATCAGTGTTCTGACTTCTCTCCAAAAGTCCATGTAACTCGGTAATCCCGGGGAGTTTCTCCCGAAGCATTGAGGAGTTCTGATCCAACACATTGGCTAGACATTGAATTTGACATACTTGTTTAGTGAAGGATCTCTAACTTGAACCTGCAGGACTTTTTTTTAGTCCTATTCTACCTCATTTTTTTCTTCACATTTTTAGACAACAAAGAAAAGAAAAGCTCAAAGATATCTTTGAGTGAGTAGAAACAAAGAGGCGAACTTCCCTGTTTAATGGAAGAAATTGAGTCAGTAGTGCAATTAACCAATAACTCGCTTGCCTAGTCTGCATGACAGAATGGAACAGGTTCATGTCCTGATATGGCATTAGCTTATAATCTTAAAAACTTTGGAAAAGTCCCTAACTGACTTTAGGTTACCTGATTATCAAAGGTCAAATCCCAAAAGTTCTTAGCAGTTTAGAAATCTAGGAAGAAAGAAAGAAGGAAAGGAAGGAAGAAAGGAGGGAAGGGAGTGAGTGAGAGAAAATACAGAAAGAAAAACAGACTCTAGATTTCTTTTTAATAACTTGTTCCTAGAATAAACTCTGTCATACTTTATTCATATGGCAAATTTTATCACTTGTCACTTGTATCACTTGTCATCCTATTGCTCATCGATTTGCTTGAGCAGGCGCCAATAACATCTTCATTTGTCCTTGTTGCGTGCTAGTGTAGCCCAATGGCATCTCCTCGTTCCAGGCACACGAAGAGCCTCAAACCATTCCTTCAGGGTCTTGATGAAGAAGTCTGACCATCTAGTAGGTGGGTGGCCACTCGGTCTTTTGGCGTCCCGTCGAATCCAGTCAATAACAGCTCTAATCCAGCCGTGGTCTTTAAATCGAATTACATGTTCAGCCCATCTGATTTTCGACGCCTTGGCAAACAAGACAGCATCCCTGATTCTCAATCATTGATGGAAGTTGGAACTCCAGATTCTTTCTCTCACTTGAGTAAAATGTGATATTCCAAGCATGGATCTTTCGATTCCTCTTTGGGTGACCCAAATAGCGTTCTCATCCTGTTTTTGTAGGGCCCAGGTCTCTGAGGCATATGTTAGTGCAGGAAGAATGGTGGAGTCAAAAAGATGTGCCCAGAGTCAGAGGTTCTTCATCCTCTTAACAACTTCTCTGATGCTCTTGAAGCATTCCACACCACTCTCTTCCTCCTGAGCAGCTCAGGTGTCAGGTCATTTGTCACGTTGAAAATTTATTCTATTGTATGTCTAAGAAAGTTTATTGATCTTATATTTAGGAAAAATGGCATTTCCTTTATGTTTATCACTGTATCACTGTCATCCCATTGTTCGTCGATTTACTCGAGCAGGCACCAGTAACGTCTCTATTCCTCTCAGCCCTGAGATTTTAGCAGCCTCTCCTTACTCATCTTTCCCAATGATTGGAGGCTCTTTCAGTGTTAAGGGAATGAGACCTATAGTTACTGTTTTTGGCATATCGAATATATCATGGGTAGCTTGCCGGGCTCTCTGAGAGGTATGTGGGTGTGACTGCCTAGCTACTGGAAAATGGGCAATCTGGGTGGAAGAGGCCCAGTCCCTATCCGAGCAGCCTTGGAGATCTCATCCCCAGGTCCTGCACACCTGGGTTCCTCTGCCAGTTCTTTCATGTGTGAGGCTCGTCCGAACGTGTGGAGAGTGGCCTCGAGCATTTATATTCATACAGATTTAAATTTCTCATTTTTAATAGTATATATAAGCCTATTTACATTAGGTGATGAAGATTCTGAGGCTAGGTACCATACATTTTCATCTACTTATTAACAGACTTGTTTATGGTTGGTGCCTATGCCAGACCACTTTCTAATTACTTTGAATTATCATTCTTGCACATCACGGTTTTCAGAAGGACATGTGAACTGCGGTAGATTTTGGAGATAAATAATAAACTTTCTGGAAATGATTTATTAGATGATTGAAACCTTTATTGTTATCACCAAATTACTCATTTGTTTTCTCCATGAGATGACAAGAGCTCCTTGAAGAGATGACTGTATAGTAAATAACTCTGCCTTCCATCCCAAAGCACTGGGAGGTTAGCCAATGTTCCCATGGAACGACTGACTGATCATCTGATTAAATAGTAGAGAAGGTGAAACGCAAAGGTGAAAAATATTGACACAAGCAGTTTTGGTCCACAATCAGTTCGTCCATTGGGCAATGTTAAATTTTCTTGAGAAAACCAAGTCTTTCTTCTGAAACTCAGATTTCTCATTAGTGAGATGGATGAAAATTCCTAGCTCAGTATGTGTGTGTACCAGAGAACAAGGAAGACCAAAGAAGAAAATGGAAGAGAAAAATGCTCAGTGAAGTACAATATTCTAGGCAGACATTTTTTTCTTAGACGGTCAATGAAATTTTTTAACCTCTAAAACCACAGTTCAAAGTTCAGACTTTGCAGGCTTGTATTGTGTGAGTGAAAACCTGAGCCTCCTAATTCTATCTAAAGCATTTCTGGGCTTAATGGGACATGAAGGGGAAGAGCATGGAGTTGAAGCCAAACATCATTGTTGTATCTGCTAATACTTTCTTAAGATTGTTTCATAGCTGGAAGATGAAGGGTAAAGGAAGAGCTCAAAGGACCAGCATTGGTCAACACCAGGTTGCAAGATAAGGAGCATTGTTTTTATTCCAGAGGGTTAGGAATTATTTTGATAACATTTATCAATCTCAGTTTTGACCATAATGGCAAATCAGAGTTGAATAATCTTGTATTTAAGATTGTTCTCAAAATAAATGCAGAACTTTGAAGAAAATGGAAGGGAAAATTCAGGAAGTCAATGAAGATCGAATTTCCTGGACTGAATTGTTACAGATGAGTAAAATACTTGCATGGAAATGTAAAAATCATTTTCTTTAGTTCTCTTCTCACTTTTCATTTTGTGGATAACATTAGCCCATATTTGATGAGTGGGTCTTAGAAAGTGAGCACTATCTAAGCAGTTTGCATATGTCAGGTTTTGTAATCCTTACAAAAATCTATTGGAAGATGCTATCATCATTCTTGTTTTGTATTTAGGAATTATGACTTAAAAGGATGGTAACTAGAAATTGTAAGGTACAAGGAGGTAAATGTTACAGTACACATGAGTGATATATAGGAACAAGAGGTTTCAAATCCAGTTGTAGACTGTAGATCAACTTGCAGATTATTGGGGAAGAACTTTCTTATGCGTTTAACAATTATGCAAAGCCAAAGTAGTAATTTTTTGATTCAGATGAACTTCTCCAAAGGATTATGGGAATTAGATATTTAGGCTTAAAATTTAAGGACGGAGGGCTTTGATTATATTTCTTTGGGTTCTGTGTCAGGAGGGTACAGTTAAAATAGTGGGAGACAAACTGGGGACATTAGTAGTGGGAAATGTCCACTGATGTTGGGACATTGTATGACTTGAACCCAAATATGAACAGCTTTGTAACTGTGTGTCTCATGGCAATTTGATAAAAACAAAAAACAGTAAAACTCCCAAACACCAAATGCCAAAAAAACAGTCCATGACTATACGAGCTAATGGTGTAACTGGGCTGTTTATAGGCAAGACATTTGGGCCTACAAATTTTCCCATTTATAAATGAAATGAAAAATAATCTCATAACTATGTTATAGAACTGGGTTAACTAAAATAAGAAGAATCAACAGAATATATGAAAATAAAAAATATATATATAACTGCCTTTACTCAGGCCATGAGATTCTTAGGTTAATCACAATGAGTATTCTATTCTACACAAACATCTTTCGTAGCTTTCTCCTCTATTATGTTATGCATCGACTCACCTCTCACACACATGTGTAAAATAATTGAAAAGACTAACTTCCTAAAGGGAGGTTTAGTGGTGTTGAGAGATTATGTGTCTGTAAGAAATAGTATTAACTTGCTTTGAAAAGTGAAATTACACTTCTACTTGTTATAGAACACAAAACTTGTCCTAATAAAAATAACTCAAATGACAAAAGATAAAGCTATTCAATAGCAGGTTTTAGGATTCTGCTTTCCCATTTATTTTCAAGTCTCTGCACATTATGTTCTTCTGATGAAGCTAGGAAATTCTTCTTTATTTGGATTCAACTAGATGAGTCTGAGCTGGAAGCTATTCAGCAGAACCCCAGAGTGGGTCATGTTGATGGTCTAGTCATCAGAGACAGGTGAATCATTTCCTCCTTGGCAACACAAGAGCTGATCCTTCATTTGATAGGTAGTCTTACCTCTTTCCCTCTTCATTTTTGGTGTGGGGAGGCATGCCAAGGTGTGCTCTTGACTCAGATCTCAGGGATCATTCTTGATAGAGCTTTGGGAATAATATGTGGTGCCAGAGATTGAATCTGGGTCAGTTGTATGCAAGGCAAGTGCCTTCTCTGCTGTCTAATCTCTCCCGCCCACTCATTTCCCCCTTAACTGGCAACCTACAATAGTGGCAGTGGTGATAAGTCTTTGTATAGTTTATAACATTTGAATATAAGCTTGAGCACTGTTTGAATCTTCAAAGCCAAGTCACCACCACGTTACAGAGGAACTGAGACAAGAGAAGAGAAGAGACTTGCTCAGTCACACAGCTCATAGTGACTTAACAAAATATCTCAACATGAATCATACTGGATTCTTAGGTATATACTGCCGAAACCATTCATAAAGAGCATCATTTTCCTAAGTGTTGAGGTACAATGGTAGAAGATGCCCATGTCTTAAAGTGAGATAGAACTGAGCTTCATTCTAGCTCTGCCTTTAACTAGTGTCTAAAACATTTCGTATTTGTTTACTCTGGTGTACCCTGCTCAGGTGTGAAAAATGGGAGTGAGAACATACTTCATAAAATTGAGAGGAAGATTATGACAAACTCCAGAGCGTCTTCTCCAGTTCCCGAGATTCTGTGAATGTTACTTTATATGGTAAAAGACTTTGCTAGCATGGTTAAGCCAAGAATTGTGACTTGAAGACTCTACTGAATATAATCACAAATAACCTTATGGAGGAAACCAGTGGGTGATATGGTTATAATAGAGGAGAAGGCAATGTGACCAGGAAACTGAGACTGAAGTGATGTAGCCACATGACAAAGAAGGCTGGCATTTAAGAGAAGTGGAAAATAAATAAGGAACAGGTATCCTCCGGAGCCTTCAGAAGGATCCAGCCATGTGTCAGCTTACTCTTATCTCAGTTAAACTTAGTTTTGACTCTGCTTTCTCTTCAACTGCAAATGAAGAACTTTTTTTTGTGATCTTAAGCCTGGCAAGCTACCTGTGGCGTATTCGATATGCCAAAAACAAAACAACAACAACCAAAAAAACAGTAACAAGAAGTCTCACAGTGGAGCCATTACTGGTGCCCGCTTGAGCAAATCGATGAACAATGGGATGGCAGTGCTACAGTGCTACAGTGCTTTAAGCCACTAAATTCATGGTAATGTGTAATAGCAACACTAGGAAATGAGAACAATGGCTAAATGGGATAATACCTCTCTTCTGTTATAACCACATATTCAAACGCCTTCTTGTGGCTGTTTCATGAACACAATCTTGTAGATAGGGACTGAAAGATAAGGACAGGAAAGGAAGCTGGAGCGAGCAGCAAACCCTAGCACTTGCCTGGCAATCCTGAAGTGGATTCTTGATGTGGGAGCTTGGCAGTTCTAAGGGCTTCAGCCCAGAAAGAAGAGCAAATCTGGACTTAAAATTTACATCTTTATCATCCAGAGTCAGCCCAGCCATAATAAATGTCAGGCTTATCAGGGCCACGGCTCATCAATAACTCTGAGCGTTCATCCACAGTACAGGCTGTCAAGTGGGAATGGCCTAAAAGAACAAGTGCTCACGAGAGAGACCAGGAAGGGAGGCCAGAGTGGTTGCCAGCTTTGCCCACACACTGAGCTGTGATAAGCTGAAGATAATATTCAGAATTACTTCTCTTTTGGAGCAGCGTTTGACATGGAGAAAACGACTTGTTGCGCTTTCTGTAACAGTCACCAATTGCCAGAGGACTTTATCTTCTCAAAAGTCCTTCACACACATTGAGGCTCTTCTACTAAGACAAGAAATACTTAACGAAGCACACCATGATCCCCAGCCCACCGAGTGCTTCTAGACATGATCTGCCAGCTTTTCCTTTTTAATTCCCTCTGGTTTCTTTTTTAGCTCAGTGATCTCATCTGAGGGAGCTGTGGTATCTGGGGACGAAGGGGGCCCCTTAGTGAGACGCATAACAAGTCTCTTAGACATTGTCTCAGAGATCAGTCATTGCAGGGAAAGTTCAAAGTCCTTGCAAATTCTTTGGAACACCTGCCCAAACCAGGATTGGACTTGACTCGCAGATAAATGCTATACAAGTGAGTGTTCCCTAGTGAGTCTTGATAGATGACTCATCTTTTGAGGCAGATGGTGGAGGATTCTTGCCCCCCCCATCCACACACCCCCATGGAAATACTGTATAAGGAAATTATGGTGAAGCCTTGATAATCCCCATGGACAGAAGGCAGTGGGGGCCAGGATGAATCAGTGAGGCAGCTGCGTTGTAGGAGACTGAGGGATGCTCACTTTGAAGTAGATTCTGCCAGCAGTTTATCAAAGCGAGGGAAAAATTGCCAAGGACAGCTCTTTTGGGAGTCTGGTTGAGCAAACTCAGTAGTAAATGGTTGCTTTTCAAGGAAACGGAAATATTTTGACTAGTTCGCAAGTTGCAATTTTATTTGCAAGTTCATGTAGGAAGGAAAGTAGATGAAATTGTTGATATTTGAGTACAACCTTAAAAAGTCAGATCCACACTTACATATTAATTAAACTTAATACATTCCAAACTCTATCACCAAAGTGGTGATCCAGACAAACACACCAGTCCAGTCTTTGACTGAATCTAATGTGGCTTTCCTATGAGAAGACAGGCCAGGGTTTTTGCGAAGGAAAGCAGTAAGGCCACTCATTTTCCTAGTCCTATAAACCACAATAAGACAATGAATACTTTTCTTCTATAAGTAATTATTCTGATAATAAAACTATATCTAGAAAAATTCTGGGTATAGCAAGAAGACACTTAAATCAAGGAGATGTCATAAACTAATATTTTCTGTCAGAGCACAGAATCAGGTCTTTGACAATTGAGGAACTGAGCAGGGAACACGCATAAAAGAACAGTATTCTAGAAACCTATCTGGGCAAGTGTGTGAATAAGTGGCCCTTATTCTAAGAAAGGCCCTTAGAAAGGGCCTTTTCTTAGTGGCCCTTCAGAGGGAAATATTTATTTCTGTGACAGATGATTTTACTATGGATTGTGGTTGCTAATTTTTATTGAGCATGTAATGAGTGCTTGATACCATTTCAATTGTTACAGATACTAATTTAATTTAACTTTAATAGCCTTATTATAGAGGTTCTATTAATCCCAAATGGAGTCATAATATCAGATTTGAAATTAGCACCCACATCTCTCTGCATCCCATGCAATATCCTTTTCAAAATATCTTCCTGAATAGAAATTTAATTGATATTTTCCTTGTTGAAAAGGGAATGTACAGAAAGGAACAAGGAAAAAGGTGTAGCAATACTTTCACTGGTAAACTCTCTTATAAAACCATATATTTATTTCATATATACAGAGATGGGACACAAATGTTCTGAGCTACATGTTGGGAAGACAACTACAAGCATGAGAGACAAGTTCTTCCCTTAGGCTTTCTTCTAAGGTGATAGTTTTAAATTAGGGGTGAATTTTCTTAATTTAGTGAATAGTTAGCAGAGATATTTAGTAGTTCCTGAAGATATATTAACCATCATAATTTTGGAGTTGCTACCACCACCAAGTGAGTAGAGACCAGGGATAGACTAAGATATTAAAAACCATAGTGGCTTAAAATATGTAATACACTGTGTGGGCCCTACAACAAAGAAGTATTTGGCCCTGACTATTAATATTTCTGAGCCTGAGTAATGTCTGTCTGGTCAGTGTATAGGACATAAGATCATGATAAGCAATCTAATGTTTGAAACCAGAACTTGAACTTCAATTCCATTATAACCTTCAATACCTTGGGGAGAACTAATTGAAGAGACATGCAGTGGGATGGTTTGTGAGGAGTTTCAGGTTTAATGAAAAATGAGAACACATATCTTCTATGGAGATATCAGAGAAGCTGAGGAGACCTCAGGTGGTCACAGCCACAGAGTCCCAAGTCTTGCAAAGATCCCTCTGCTGAAACTGGGCACCAAGATGCATTCTATGAGTGTATACTTGAACAGCAACTGTGGAGGTCGATGTGGAGGTCTCGTCCTGTTCAGCAGGGAGAACCCTTCGTGGGGCTGAGGAAGGGAAGCATCCGAATGAACAGAGGCAGAGCCCGGAGGAGGGAGAAAAGGCGTTTTATTCTATGGCAGTTACAGTATTTATACTTCCCTGCTGGGAGGAGGTGGTATAGTATGCATGCCAGGACCCCCAATAGAAATGCAGGGTGTGGCATGGGCAGTTAGCTAGTGATAAACAAATGGTGATAGGATAAGATCAGTAAGGTAAAATGGCTCCCTACAAGCGAGGATAAGTGGCCTGAGCAGGAAAGAATAAGAGTTTAGTTTCATTTAGTTTCTAGATGGTATGGATCCCATAATACCGCTGGTCTCCTAAATGAATCAGTGGGAAAGAAGAACAACTCCCAACACGATTCGGGTTGAACTTCTTACCATTTCTTTGTATGCAGACTCACAGAAGAATGACATGGTTGAGAAAATGGCAATAAAATAACATTTTTCCAATCTTCCGGTATCGAAGAATATATTATCTACAACTCAGCTATAGGCAAAATGTTACAGGTTTATATAAAGCCATAGAATATGCCAGTTTCACTCTTCCTTCCATGGAAGCTAATCACAAATGAAGTCAAAGCTTTTAGTTTTTCCAGTCCAGTTTCAAAGTTCTTATGTTGAAGAGACCTACAGATATGCCAAACTTTCCAATGTCCAAGCATTCTGCTTTGATGGAGGAAATAGGTGATCTTTTCCCTTTGTGCATCAGATGTTCTATTTTTCATACATGTTGAGACCAGAAGATGGAGAATATGTCTCTAAGAATTCTGAGTATTTTTTGCTGTCAGATGCAAAGAGTACAATAGGAACATCTGATATCCTTGTCGTAATTGAGATGAACACACAATATTAAATTAATTCTTTAGGTCTTATGTGACTCAACAGGATTTAACCAGCAACTTGAATGGTAACTGTCACATTGAGAGCAATCTATAGCTATTCATTTTATGAATGACTGAACTGAATTATCTTCAAAATACAAGTCTTGGTATAAAAACAGAATGTATTCACAGATATAGAGCACTATATAGAGCACTATATAGAGCACTATTACAAGGGTTAGAACACTTGTCTTGTATGTGGCTAACCCATTAGATATCTGGCACTATATGTAGTCCCCTGAGTACCACTGATCATAGTCAGGTGTGACCTACTCCATACCACCAAAAATTCTGATTCATATATTTCCCTGTAAACACAGCTAACTTAATTCAAAGCAGAATTATTGATTATATGTTTTTATCTGAAATAATATTAATAACAATAATAATGCCACTTGTTCCTTGGTTGTTAGATACTGAGTGAGTAGAGCTAGTAGCATTAGAGTTGATGAAGTCTAAAACTGATGAATTTGGAAGATAACCCACAAGTCACTGTCACTGTCATCCTGTTGTTTATCAATTTGTTCAAGGGGGAACCAGTAACGTCTCTCATCGTGAGACTTATTGTTGCTGTTTTTGGCATATCCAATACGCCACAGGTAGCTTGCCAGGCTCTGATGTGCGGGCACTGTACTCTCGGTAGCTTGCCGGGCTCTCCGAGAGAGGCAAAGGAATCGAAAACAGGTCGGCCACATGAAAGGCAAATGCCCTACTGCTGTGTTATCGGTCCAACCACAAGATGACCTCTAAAACATCCATAACTTTCATATCATAGATATTGTAGGAAATGAACATGCATCATATCTTGGGTATACGTAGGAAATCTTGTCAAATCAATCATAGGTATTAAAACATTACTTGACCAGTTCTAGAGTTTATTGTCCCATGAAGGAAACAGGACCTGAGTTTGTTGGAAAACAATGGAAGATGTGCTGAGTACAAGTCATCAGAATGGATTATGGTGAGGGGGTTGGAGCAATAATGTAATCAACAGGGCATTTGACTTGCACGTAGCCAACTGGGTTTGAGCCCAGCATTCCCCCAAGAACCACCAGAAGTAATTCCTGAATTCAGAGCCAGGAGTAACCCCTGAGCATCACTGGGTGTGACTCCACCCAAAAGAGCACCTCAAAAAAGAGATTATGATAGGGACAGAGGGAGGGTGAATTGAAATGTTTTTTGCTTGAGTACTTCCAGACCAGAAAACTCATTATTGTAGAATAAAATGTAAAGAGGAGGAAAGGATTGTAATTTTCTATATTTCAGTGTATTTTAAATGAATATTGTTAAATGTCACATACTATGTGCAATGTCAATGAAAAAAGAAGTTCAATCCCCATTCTTAGATTCATGGGCAGGACAAGTATTAAATGCTTAAGAACACAGATGAGCATAAAATTACTAGTAATGGAAATAAGGCCAGTGTCCTCATTTGTGAGACACTTGACCTTAGTTCTCACATCTGGATCTTAGTATAGAAAGTATTCATTTTGCTCAGGAATTATCTGAGATTTCAAGTGGCAATTACTTTGCCCAGTACCACATGGATGGTAAGTATCAGGATGAGGCTTAGAATCCTGAACCATCCAATACTGTTTATATGCTTTCAACTATAATCCCTGACCTAGGATATCAAAAGCATATGGGCTACCCTATTTAGTGACTTATATTTAGAAATAAAGTCATTAGAACATTTTTTTCACTACAATGTGCTGCTTACTTTTATAATTGAATACGGAACTACATATTTAGTGGCTAATTATATACTCACATTAATTTATAAATGTGGGCTTGAGTAGGACATCTAAGGCCATGGAAAATCTGATTCTTCCACTCATATTCACCCACTTTCTGCTCAGGCTGATGCTTACTGTATAAGCTTTTATTAAATACTAAGTGATTTAAGTCATGGAGATTGAAATTTTTATGACAGTGAATGCAGATTCCAAAATAATGACGGAACAAGAAAACCCAGTGGCTCTGAATTTGGGATTTAACTCATATCGCCCTGGGTTAGACCCCACGTTAGTGACTTACAATCTTCATGATCCTGGGGACATAGTTTGCCCCTGAGCCTGAGCACCTTCATCTATGAAATGGAGAAAGAACACCTCCATCCTGGGCTTCTGGTAGAAGTGAGTGTGATTAAGAACATGATGAAATGAACATAAACTTTCTCAGGAAGAGATATAAGTGGCAAAAAGGTACATGAAAAAATGCTCTTCATCACTAATCATCAGAGAGATGCAGATCAAAACAACTATGAGATACCACCTCACACCACAGAGACTGGCCCACATCCAAAAGAACAAAAGCAACTGCTGTTGGCGTGGATGTGGGGAGAAAGGGATTCTCCAACACTGCTGGTGTGAATGCCGACTGGTTCAACTCTTTTGGAAAACAGTATGGATGATTCTCAAAAAATTAGAAATTGAGCTCCCATTTGACCCAGCAATACCACTCTTGGGAATATATCCCAGGAGGTCAAAGAGTGTAGTCAAAATGACATCTGCACTTCTATGTTCATTGTAGAACTGTTTACAATAGCCAGACTCTGGAAAAAACCTGAGTGCCCGAAAACAGATGACTGGTTGAAGAAAGGGGTACATCTACACAATGGAATACTATGCAGCTGTTAGAAAAGATGAAGTCATGATCTTTGCACTTAAGTGGATCAACATGGAAAGTAAAATGAGTGAAATGAGTCAAAAAGAGAGAGACAGACATAGAAAGATTGCACTCATCTGTTGAATATAAAGTAACAGAATGGGAGACTAGCACCCAAGAATAGTAGAGATAAGTACCAGGAGGTTGGCTCCATGGCTTGGAAGCTGGCCTCACACCTTTAGGCAAAGGCAGCTCAGATAGAGAAGGGAACACCAGGTAAAGTGTGGTTCGAGGACCCGCTGGGGATGATGATGCGTGCTGAAAGTGGACTATTGATCAAACACAATGGCTACTCAGTACCTCTGTTGCAAACCACAGCACACAAAAGGAGAGATAAAATGAAAGGGAATGCCCTGCCACAGAGACAGGGGGTGGGAATGGGGTGGAAGGGTGGGAGGGATACTGGGTTTATCAGTGCTGGAGAATGGGCACTGGTGGAGGGATGGGTACTTGAGCATTTTATGACAGAAACACAAGCACGAAAAGTTTTAATTCTGTAACTGTACCTCATGGTGATTCACTAATAAAAAAAAAAGAACTTAGTAGTTTGTCTAGGACTTACAAATATCAAATAGTTTATTACTACTACTACTACTACTACTACTACTACTACTACTACTACTACTACTACTACTATTCCTATATTATCCTTTCTCTGCTCCGAGTAGAGCTCCTGGCGGCCGAAGACCACCGGAACCTAGCCACAGCCATGCTCAAGGCCCCTCCCTCTCCATACATTTGGACAGGTCTCACGCATGAAGGTACGGGCAGAGGAACCCAAGTGTGTGTAATCCCATCAACGGCCAACATCTAGAGACTTAAAAGCAAGCTCCCAGAAGAGAGTGATGTAGAGAGTCTCTTGCCCGCACACCCGGCTGTCTTTCCCGGGGCCCCTTAGAGGGGATGGGCTCCAGCTTCCTTCCCCACCCTGAGCAGAGCTCCCGGGGCTGAAGACCACAGGAACCTAGTCAGCGCATGCTCAAGGGCCCTCTCCACAGGCCTCGTGCATGAAGGTACCGGCAGAGGAACCCATGGTGGTGTATCTATATGCCAAAGCCAGGAACCAGCTGAATCTCATTCCCCTGACCTTGAAAGAGCCTCCAACACGGCATTGCTGGGGAGGCCGAGAAGAGAGAGGCTTCTAAGATCTCAGGGATAGGACGAATGTAGAGGTTACTGAGACTGCTAGAGGCACTCGACGATCAACGGGATTTTGTGATCATGATCATTATATTATCCTTTCTATTTGACAAACATTAGTTATGAAACAAAACTTCCTGCCAA
Source organism: Sorex araneus (assembly GCF_027595985.1). NCBI lineage: Eukaryota > Metazoa > Chordata > Mammalia > Eulipotyphla > Soricidae > Sorex > Sorex araneus. Next base: position 19,523,217 of record NC_073302.1, on the reverse strand, counting down.
CAGTTGCATCATTTCTAAAACTAGACAAAGTGTTGAAGATCTACCATATTTTATCTTTTGCTTGTGTATTCTATTCCTTTCTTTTAAGTAGAAGGATGTGGTTTGATTCAGTATTTATGTAAGTGGTTCTCAGCTGGGGTGATTATACTACCCTGAGGGACACTTGGAAATGAGTGGCAACATTTAAAAAAATCATATTCATGCTTTACCAAACAATTATTACATCAGCGTGCCACACACAGAGTAAAATGTTTCTGCATCTCTCCCTCCCCATTTATATTGAGGTCCCATGATTTATATGCTATTAATGATAGTGTCTCATGTATACATTCTTCCAATACCAGATCTACCACCAGAGTGCCTGGATTCTCTCCATCAGTGTCCCAAAGATCTCTCCCCTCCCCCATGCTCAGGTAAGCTCAGTTTACAGACCAGCTCGACAGCTGGCAACGCTTTTGACCACCACATCTTGGCAAGGATGCTCCAACCGGAAGTGGATAGAGGAGCACAAAGAGAGTTCAGTGAGTAGGGTTCATACCTTGCACTCTGTCAATCCAGACTCCATCACCAGCATAACACATGGTCCCTGAGCATCACCAGAAGTGATTTGTGAGTACCGAGCCTGGAGTAAGCCCTGAACAATGCCAAATATGGCCCCCCAAACTAGACCAAAATAAACACATAAAAGAAGTTGATGGAGACTAGTCAGGCTGTTGAACAGTCTACATGGAACTCAATAGCATTCTTCTCCACAATGCAAACGATGATCTACTGTGCTAACATGGAGAAACCTTGGCCTAACCTTCCAAAAGCATATATACACACAACTACATACACATGCACACATATCCACACATATGTAGACCCTCAGTCTCTGCCCACAGGGAGGGGTCTGTGTGTACAGTGCTGGGGAGTAGGCTCTGAGATGAGCTCATGCCGGGGGAGACCCCACCAACCTGCGGTGAGACACCCGGAGTGTGGGGGATCGCCCCATTTCCGTGCAGACCCCTCACCCCGCCGCCGTCGCCGCAGCCTCATATCCTGCTTTGGACCCTCCTGGGAGCCCAGGGAAACCTCACAGCAGATGGGATTCCATTTATTCATAGTCTCTGTGGCCAGATCAGATTACTTCCACAGCAGCTCTGGCTCTAGGCCCACAGTTGCCTGGTGCTCTCTGGGTTGGCCTTTCACCTTCCAGGGCCCAAATGCATCTTTGCTTTCAGAGCTTTCTCCCTCTTGATAGATTGAACTGAAAGACAGGCCAGGAGTGGGGGGTTCCTTTGCAGTTGGAACAAAGGAAAAGTAGTGACAAATAGAGAAATATCTGAAGGATATTGGCGTCCTGTTTGGAGGACTGGGACTGGATATTTCTGTCTCTCTGTGTTCCTTATGTTTCTTCTGACAGGTGGTAAGGATTCAGGGATTTTTTTTTTTATAAATAAACAATAGAAACCTCAAAGATACCACATTTTATGTGAAGCTATGACTTGGCATGACTTACTGAACAGTTAAAATATTCTGTGTGCTGAGTTGACAGTATTAGCTCATGTAATTCTACAACAGAGGCATGTAGATTGGAATCTCTCCTTCAGAGATGATTTCATAGAGGGTGAGCAAAGCTGCTTGATTTATACCTGGGCAGGAGCTGCTAAATGGCAAAGTCAGAATTCCGACCATGTCTCACCATGTCGTAACTATTAATTAGATGCCTCTCCCTAGTGATGAGAGATATAATCTTTACATAAAACATGGCAATTCCAAAACATCCTACAACTAAGGAGGGATGGAAGTACCTAGGACTATTCTTAGCATTGGTGCTTCCCAACTCACATCTGTCCACACTACCTCCACCACTTTTTTCATCAAACTCAAGCTCTAAGTTCTCATTGTTGCATGTAAAAAATACAAACGCACACGCGCAGAAGGGGTGTGTTGTGTTCGAGGGTTCTTTGGGTGGCTCTCTCTCTCTCTCTCTCTCTCTCTCTCTATCTATCTATCTATCTATCTATCTATCTATCTATCTATCTATCTATCTATCTATCTATCTCTGCTCATGTTCGGTGCTCTCGAGCCGCTGTGTATGGACTGGATTGGGATGGCTTCTCCTTGTACTCTGCTTCTGTGTGTGTGCCATTGTGCTCTCTTCTGTCCGTCTCTCTATCTATGCCTCTATAGTTTCTCCTCTGGTCTCTTCCGATCTTCTTCCGATCTCTCTCCAGAGCCCTTCTGCTTCTCTCTCTGAAGCCCCACTCACTCTCACTTCTGACTCTGACCCTTACTTCTGGCTCTTTCTTATCCCTGCTTCTGGCTCCAATGACTCCCTGATTCTCTTTCATTTTGTTCTCTGCTTCTGTGTCTTCTCCTCTACTTCTCTCACAGTCTTAGTTTATATAGCAATCACATAGGGTGGTGACACAAAGGTGGGTTGAACATTAACAAGTCAACAAAGAGGGGTAAGACCACTACTCCAGGAGATTAACAAAATCTCATTTGAGGAGATTACTCCAGATTACTAGGAGATCCATTTAAGGGCGCGATCCCATCCAGGGTGTGTTGTTTTCTTCTTTCCTCAGATAGTAATCCACTTAATTTGTTGTAGCAAGTCTACTTCTAATACTTCTAGCAATGTCATTCTGTATGTGCACAGTAAGAGGTATATAGAACCTTTTGGTTCTTCCTGAGGACATCTCACTATATATTCCAGACCACAGTCCTCAGGCCAGGTTAGTCTTCCTAACCCCAGCAGGGTCCTAGTCTCGTCGTTACTTTTGGATCATGACAGCATTTGTCTATGACCGTGCTCTCAACTTATAGTTGAGTATTGTGGTGATTTGACCTGGCCCATTTTGATGCCAGGGTAGCTCACAGCTTGCTTGAGTCCATTCCGTCCCTAGTTGGGACCCTGCTTTTGGGGTTCTAGGAACTAAGGGCAACTAAGTTGAGAAAGCAGATGCCCATGAGTAAATATTATTGGAGTCAATCAACTCCCAAGTTAAAAAGTATAATATTGACTGTTTTTCTGTGTCCATACAGAAAGGACATTGCTTTAAGGTAAACCAAATTTCCTTCAGCAAGGCTAAAAGGACAAACCCAATGTTACAATACAGTTGCACATCCTTTTGGAATCCTTAAAATTATGGTTTTCTTAAGACTGTTACAACTACCAACTGACATATGTGCAGATACAGGCTACATTTTATTTTTATTTATTTATTTATTTATTAAATTTATTTTATTGAATCACCATGTGGAAAGTTACAAAGTTCTCAGGCTTATGTCTCAGTTATACAATGCTCAAACACCCATCCCTTCACCAGTGCCCATATTCCACCACCAAAAAAAAAAAAAGAAGAAAAAACCAGTACACATCCCACCCTCCACCCCTCCTGCCACCCCTCCTGCATAACTGATAAAATTCACTTCATTTTCTCTTTACCTTGATTACATTCCATATTTCAACTCAAAACTCACTATTGTTGTTGGTTTTTCAACACTGAACTCACTATTCTTCTTGGAGTTTATCCCCCCAAAATACAGCCCTATTGACAAGGAAACATTTGATAATTAGTTCTCCACAAATGAGAATAAGAAGGTAAAAGGCCTCTCGGTTTAGGATTTCTGTGTTTAAGTAATTAAGTACATGGAGATTTAAGTGGGAAATTTCATCATTTCCCTTCTTGGGGCAGCATAATGCAAAAGCTTAGTTCACAGTCTGGGGACATGGTTGGGAGCACTTGCTGGGTTCAGAAGTCATCTAGCTGGCTCTGGATGTTGGGCGTTCAGCAGCAGAGTGGCCGTGCAAACGCATGGTCGCCCAATTCGAATCCCGGCAGAGCGAGAGCCGGAGCCCTACAGGCTACATTTTAGAATGTAAAAAGTTGCCACAACAGAAGACTTGCACACATACACTTTCAATGGCTTTATAGAATGGAAGTTTGTGTCTTCTGCATTCAAAGCCTTGCTAAGGGACCCTCTCTTCTTCTGGTAGATCCTTCCATATTGTGACTATTATATTGGCTTCTATGAAGACTATTTATCTCTAATAAGCTGGAGAGAATGGGAAGAGTAAGAGAGTTCCACTCAAGATTGTTGGGACCATGGGTCATATCCAGCAATGACAATTCATTGACTAGAAAATCAACCACACAGCCAAGATCGTCTGTAGGGAAATCTTGGAAATGTGTTTATCTAGTTGTCTTAGGAAGATTATTCATGAAACATTGGTTTTATGAATAGCTAGGCAGTCACTGCCACCTTGGGGATCTTTAAAGCTGTTTTGAGTTTGTTAGAGATTTGGGAGAATTTCTGTAGGTAAATGATTTTATGGTTTATGTAGGTAAATGATTTTATGAGATCCTGCAGATCTCACATTTTAGTGGACTAATTCTTTATACACATAGTTTTACTCCCTGATGACAATGTAGGCTACATTGGTGAGATAAGGTGGTGAGTAATACTCTTCTGCCAGTAGGTTACATCAACCAAAATTAAAGAAAAAACTCTGGAAAGACAGGTCAGTGGAGTCTTTTAATCTCTTCTATGTGAATCTATGCCCATTTGTCATTAATTCATTATTCCATTTTGCTTATAGCATTCCAGATGAAATGTTAGCCAGTGTAGACCTAGGCTTACTCAAAAAGGCAAAGAATGGGAACATTGTAATCTAGTAGCACTCAACAAATATCCTATACTGGATGTGCTAGATGAGAGTCATCTAACATTGGTTAGAGAAACGATTTGATTAATTAGCTCTAGATTAAGTTTTGAAACATCCCGAAGGCAAAGAAGTTGAGGAAGGGCTGTCTGATAGAAGACACAGCAGGTGAAACGGCAGGGAGGCATAGAAGAATGTGAAGGAGAATTGCATATTTCAAAGAATACCTGAGGAACAAATATTGCTGGACTAGACTATGATGAGTGGTCACCTAAGAAAGGTACATTTATTCAGCTTTCCTAACCTTCCAAAAATGACAATATCTACTCATGTAATGGGAATTTTATAGGAAAAAAATAGTAGGACTACTCAAGATTGATTTTTATGAGAATTAGTAGCTTGTTCATTGGAATTTGAGCTCTACCAGCATCCCATGTTCATGTTACTATGTTAGGAACTTTATCCAATCACATTCCCTTGCTACGGTAATCCATATACAGTCTTTGTGACACATTCTAATCTCTCTAAGCATTGACTTGTGTCAGAATGAACACTAATTCTCTACTCACTAAGGTGCCATTGCTGTTTTCTCAATGGCTGTCCAATAAAATGATGTTCTTCCAACATCCCTGAGGAGTGGAGGATGTTTCATTCTAAGAGAAGATTGAACAGCTCCCTTTTTATTTTACAGAGACACAAGTCTCTATCCATCAACATACATGGCACAGACAAATCATGAGGATGCGCTGGAATCAAAATCTCAGCTTCTCAGTTTTGGATAGGAAGCAGAGCCACATGGAAAAGATTTGATGATGTTAACAAATGACACAATTGTACTAGCTGAGCCAGGAAGTCTTTCTTTCTACACTCAACTGATATGCTTAAGTTTCAGAGACTTCTGAGAAAAGAGCCTTTTTGTCTTATCCAAATAGTATTTTACTTTCAGCCCAAATGCCACCTGTCCTGTAAATCATTTCTTAATATTTATTTGAGAGCACTTTTCTATTGTTACTTGTATCTCTATTCCTTGATTACCTACTTTCCTAAATCAAAATAACTGCTCCCATATGTGCCTTTCTTACGAGATAATAAATAAAAGAGAATGGTATTTATTTATTATAAGACTTTGTGTGCCAGGCATTGAGATAATCATTTTACATGTTTAATTTTATGGAATCTTCTCACACAAACTGTGGGAAGATGCTTCTAGATCCCATTGCAAATGAGTGAAGGGAAATTTCTACAATGTTAAGTTCTTGGAAGGCTTAAATTTTCATGTCTTTATCTAGCTCCGCATGCTTCACTATCATGACAGAACAGTTCCCTAAAAATGGTAGCAACACAATACGTTTAGTTGAAGTCCTTGGAATTCTTTTGCCTCCAGAAGTAATTTAAATACATTCAAGTCTCAGTTTATATTTTTGAAATTACCAGGAAGCCTCAACAATGTAACCAAGGAGTCAGAGCATTAGCTCTCTTGGGCTTTTGCCATCTGTCAGCATTTTCCATAAGACACACATTGTCTGTGCTTCATCATAATAGAATGTTCAGTGGAGTCATGATATATTTTAAGATCAGATTTTCAAACTTCTCTTTCCATGCAGCTGTGCATCAGAATGTGAGAAAAGTTTGGGCATTTAGACCACCCTATATTCTGCCTCTTTTAATCTTCTTTTTTGACCTTTAGCAATCCCAATGACTTCTTTCCTTAAAGAAACAGTTCATGAAACCCAACCTTCCCTTAGTTTAATCCCTGACTTTGGAAAGTCTTCAACATTTTGAGTGAGGTGTGTGTGTGTGTGTGTGTGTGTGTGTGTGTGTGTGTGTGTGTGTAGGAGATAATAGTGGGTAATATGGTAAAGTGGTCTGGGACACATTTCATTGGAAAACTCCCTCCCTCCCTCCCTCCCTCCCTCCCTTCCCCCATAGTAAAGATTATAAGCATTCTTCTTTCATACAGTTTGGAGTACTTTTCTTTGTTTTACTTTTGAAAAATCAAGAGTGAGGAATCATTATGTTCTCATCCATGGACAGAAGACCCTATTTAGAAAGTGCACAGATAGTGTTCAAAAACGCCTGATCCAATTAACTGGATGAGGTCACAGGAGATGGTGGTCACAGGAGATAATGAAGTTAACTTTATATCCCTGGGAGATGGAGGCTGCAGGGTGGCCTTCAAGAATTAATGATGAGGTTCAAAATCATTTAACTTTTGCACGCACCCTGTTTCCAAACAGTAGGCATCTGTCCCATTATGCATAGATGATAATGAGTACACTAATTTTTATTTAGCACAGATTCACAAAACACTTGATACATATTTAGCATTTTTAGCATTGTTCTAGATAGTGAAAATATATGACTTGTATCACTTGTAGTCCAGTTGATCTTTGATTTGCTCGAGCGGGCGCCAGTAACATCTCCATACGCCCCTGTTGTGTGCTAGTGCAGCCCAATGATATCTGCTTGCTCCAGAAATAGGAAGAACCTCAAATCGTTCATTCAGGGATTTGATGAAGAAATCTGACCATCTAGTTGGTGGGAGGCACAAGGTCTTCTGATGTCCTGTGGAATCCAGTCAGTAATAGCTCTAGTCCAGCGGTCATCTCTGAATCGCATTACATGACCGGCCCATCTGATTTTTGATGCCTTGGCAAACGAGACAGCATCCCTGATTTTTGACGGTCGACGGAGGTCAGAACTCTGGATTCCTTCTCACTTGAGTGAGACATGATATTCCCAGCAGAGCTCTTTCGATTCCTCTTTGGGATACCCTAATAGCATTCTCATCCTGTTTGCGTAGAGCCCAGGTCTCTGAGGCATATGTTAGTGCAGGAAGAATGGTAGAATCGAAAAGATGTGCCCAGAGTTGGAGGTTCTTCGTTCTCTTAACCACTTCTTTGATGCTCTTGAATGCATTCCACGCTGCTCTCTTCCTCCTGCGCAGTTCTGGCACCAAGTTGTTCCTCATATTGATTTCTCGACCCAGGTACACATAGCTGCTGCATTCTGAGATATTTGTTCCATTGAGATATGAACCATTCCGAGTTCATTCCATTCCATTCTGTTGTACAAGAAGGGAGACATCCAAGACATTGGCAACTATTGCCCAATCTGCCTGCTGTCTGTCGTCTACAAGTTGTTCACTCATGTCATCCTGAATAGAATAGGCAGAACACTAGACAAAGGACAACCATGCGAGCAAGCCAGGTTCCGAAGAGGATTCAGCATGATAGACCATATCTACACAGTGACCAAACTCATTGAAGTTTCGCGAGAGTTCAAGATGCCACTCTGTCTAACGTTCATTGACTTAAAGAAGACCTTCAATTTTGTTGAGACTGAGACGGTCATCGAAGCCCTGGCCAAACAGGGCATTCAAACTCAGTATGTCAAAATCCTCCAAGAGCTGTATTGTGGATTCACCACCAGGATCTCACCATTCTACAAGGAAGTGATCATTGATGTAAAGAGAGAGGTGCAGCAGGGTGATACCATTTCACCTAAACTCTTCAGTGCCGCCCTCAAGAACATCATGTGACGACTGGAATGGGAAGGAATGGGAGTGAAGATAGATGATCAGCAATTACACCACCTCCGCTTCACTGATGACATTGTTCTCATAACACCAAACATTAGCCAAGTGGCACAAATGTTGGCCGACTTCGGCCACAACTGTGGAAAGGTCGGATTGCAGCTGAATCTCAACAAGATGATGTTCATGAAAAACGAATTGGTCTCTGAAGCTCCATTTGCTCTCGGTGAAAATATATAGATAGGGAAAATGTGTTAACAATTTTGAGAAAATTTGATTAAAGTTTTGATAGAAAATTTGAAGAAAACTTCTTACCTGATAAGAAGTGTTTATTCTAGAAGCAGAAACAGCCAAATAAAATGGTCATTGTAATTTAATGGTATAAGTAACATGAATGAGTCCTTAAAGGATCAAGTTGGGTGAAGGTGGGAGTTTCAACTGAACAAAATTTTGAAGATGGATTGTAGTTATATAGGAAAAGACAATAAGGCATGAAGTTGGACATAGGTTGGGAATCTGTCACAACCAGAATATAAAGTTGAAAAACAGTACACCACTTTCTATGAATGTTGGGGGAGTGTGAGTGGTGGGATAGAGGGAACTCTAGGTTGTAGAATAGTGAGAGAGATAAACTTGCATATTTTCATGCAGATCTTGAGGGTTTAGTGAAGAACTTTAGACTTCCTTCTCTAGGCAATGGTAGATCATTCCAGGTGATCTAACAAACAAAGGACAGGTAAGATAGGTTTAAAAATATTACTCAGATTGCAGTGTGAGGCAATGTTAAGAATAAAACAAACTAGAATTAGAGAGTCAATATCATGGAAGCAAAAGATGATGGTAGCTTAGACTAGAATAGTAGCTTTCGAATGAATGGAACTGGGAACATTTTAGTGATACTGAAAGCTAGCATACCAGGGGTTGGTGATCCATAAAATATGAATGAAGTAGAAAAAAAGTCACATCCTGAACATTTTTTTCAGTTGGTGGTGGTGGCATTTACTGAAAAGAGATTTGCTGAATAATAAAGATGACCATCAAACTTTTGGACTTGTTATTTCAGCTCAGGAACAAAGCCAAAGACAATAAGGAAGAGTTATCTGGGTGACCTCAGTGTACATGGTGCCCAATCCTCCACAGATTAGCCCTAGGTGCATATACATGAAACCTATACATTTTGAATGGAGGCAAGAATGGGCCAAGTGCATTTCTAGAGGGTCTAGAGGGTCTCTTTCCCTCTGTTTCTGTGCTCATAGTTCATAACATTAAAAGAGTAATCACAATGTGTGTAGTGGTTAGGTGATTGCAAGCCACACTGCCTGAGTCTGTAAGTAGTCTGATTCTTTTCTCAGTTTGATCTTGGACCAGTTAATGAATGCAACTATAACTCAGGGTCTAGACTTGTAAAGTGGGGCATTTGACAAACTGGTGGTAGAGTTAAAAAAGGAATGTCAAGAGTAACAGGGAATACGCTGTGTGATACATATGACAAAAACAGCTGAATAGTTTCTACCTATTCTTGGTTCATTTCCTTCTCATTATGATGCATTTTCAGGATTCATAGTATTCTGTGGATTTAGACTGCTGCTCTTCCCAGGAGAAAAAGAAATTTGGAAGGTTAACTAAGACTGATTTTTGAGACATTGTTTACTTCCAGTACTAGGCTGAGAATTTTTCATATAGTTAAGTTATGGCCACCTAGAATCATCCTAAAAGCTGGTCTATTCTCCCTTATTCTTTCGCTCAAGGAATCAAGTTGAAACTCCAAATGTCTCAGCAAGGCCTATAAGGTCTTTGTGATCAAGGTCTGTCTTCTTAAACTTTACCTTCTGCCATCACATTCTAAAGACTGATCCTACACTTCACCCTTTGCTTTAATCCAATGCAATTTCCATCATACAAATATGCTCATATGTGTGTCCACATCAAAATGTGTATTAGAACCTTCTTGGATTGCTTTCATTTCTCATTTCTTAATTCAAACCCTGCTTAAATTTCATCACCTCTTGAAGAGTTTATCACCCCGTCTCTTTTGGTGCCTAGTCTATTGAGGACTTTTCTATTATCATCTTTATTACTGTATCTTGTTTGTTGATGAGTTTGTGAGATTTTTTTTATCCTTGAATTGTAAATTCTTCAAGGATAGAACCTGTATATTATTGACTTTTGAAGTCATTGATACTAATCCAGAAATTGTCACAGAATGGGTGTTGAGATAAGACTCACTGAATTCATTAATGGTAAATAGAACCGACCTAAAAATCAAATCAGAAGTACATAAACAGATAATTTTTTGCCAACTTAAATCTTTTTACCTTTCCTGAATTTCAGTTTAGCAGTTGGCCCAGAAAGGACAAATAGAAGGGAATATCCTGAGAAAGGATACAGATATTTACTGACTTGCTTTTATTCCCCAGATAAAGAACAATAATAAGGCAAGAATATTAGATACTGTAATTAAAAATTTCCTCTCAATGAAGACCCAGGGTTTAAAAGTTTCAATTTATTAATGCAACTTAGGGGAACCGATAAATGATTGTATAAGTCCAACAGTAAGAATACTGGATTGATATTGGCAGGAGGTTCATATCTAGTTTAATCATAGTCCAACTTGAAAAGTAATGTTTATATTTAGAAAATGTATCACAACATTACAGTAAATAATCAGCAAACCTAGACCCTCAAACAAACATAGATGATCTACTTTGTTATAAGTGTGAAAGGATACTTATGTGAAAAGTACAGTAGACTTCCATTTGATTTTGTGCACTCATAAACGATCTTAGAAAACCCATGTGTACTTTCTATTGACATCTATTTTGTTGCAGATTTAAATAGTTGCAGAGTATTAATTTAAAGTATGTACAAAATATCATTTATAAATAAGATGATAATTTGACTTTAAATATATAATATTTGATATAACTATCTGCTTATATGAGTATAATTATTTTAGCAATTGAAAATTACACAGTTTTTTTTTCTCCTCAAACATTATTCCATTTCATTTTCCTTTTTGGAGGGGAGTTTGAGGGGACCTCTCTTGGCATGCTCAGTTCTTAGTACTGGCTCTAGGATCAGAGATCATTCCTTTTGGAGCTTGGAGGACCATATGGAATACTGGAGATTGAACCTGGGTCGATAGCATGCAAAACAAGTAACCTATCCAGTGTGTACTATCTTTCTGGCTTCTCAATTTTATTTTATCGACAGGAATTTATCCAATACGTGGTTAATTTTTAGACTTATGGTAGAGCACTTGTCTTGCATATCTGAGGCCTTGGGTTTGATGCCTGCTACCATACAAGGAAAAAAGTCTTTCATTGACCATGCTTATTTTATTTCTCTGAAATAAAAATATATATGATGTATACATTTATACATATATTGATATTAAAATTTGTTTAATACTCTATAAATATAAGGTTTTAGCACCAAATATTTTTTATAGACAGAATTATCATTTACAATTGTTTGGATAACTCAGTTGATCAACTTATTACAGGGTTACTAAGATTTTAATAAATGCCTGTAATATTTTTATTGAAAATCTTCTATAAATATTATATTTCCCTAATTAGTTTTTATCAATTGTAGCATATTCATTATTTACACCATAATATATAATTTATTTATTTTAAATTTTTTAAATCACTGTAAATGATTTATAAAGTATATTCCTTCCCTTTATGTTTTTCTTTTGGTAAGCAGTGAGGAATCAATTCACAGAAACAGATGAGAAAAGAACTTTTGTTCCAACTGTGTTATAATCTTTGAACGTGTTGTATGCCAAAAATCACATAGGAAGATTCATCAAAAAAAAATTTTTAATGATTTCTCAACTGTCATTTTAATTAGGTTCCCGTCAGCTTTGTTGTAACCAAAGCACTAGAAGTCATCTGACTTGTAAAATGATTTGTTACTAGATCATTAGTCATTCACTTTCTCAACAATTACGATAGAAGTTTGAATTGTACCTTTGTTTGGTTCCCCAGAGATTTTTATGCCTCAAGGCCTCTCAGATGAGTGAGAGGTATAGCTTCCTTCTGCAAATGAGAAAAAGCAATCTATCATGAGTGAGACTCCTCACCCTAAGATTCTTAAGAAAGAATGCAAATGAAAGTTAGGAACCTGAAAATTCCCTTAAAACCATCTACCAACAGGAATTTTAAGAAAGTCTTTGTTTTAAGGCATTGCCATTTGAAAACAGTGATGGAATGTTCTTTTATCATTGAATTGTTTCTTCAGAAAGCCAGTGTGTTTATACAGGTAATTGCAGTGAGATAGTCCTTGTAAAGTACACAGAAGTCAAGTTCATATTGACTTACTTGCGCTAGACTCTATATCATATATAGGGACAAAACTAACGTGCTGCAGCAGTCTAAATTTACTTGATAAATGAATCCCCATTCATTATTCAAATGAATCCTTGAGTTATAAAAAAAAAACCATAAAGAGTGGACTAAATATCACTGATGATCCATCTGGAGAGAAGCAGTAAGTGTTATCATTCATATCATTTTGGATTGTCAGTTACTGCTTAAAGCACATTTTTTCCAAGAAGGATCTTGGTCATCATATAGAATCTGGAGGAGAGAATTATGGGCTGGAAACACAGGTGCTCTGTATTTGATAATTCAGAGCTGGCCCAAGAACATGTCGTCCATATCACTGAAAATCCTAAGTGAGAAAAGGCAGATCCATCAAAATCCCACAGCTAATTAGGTAGGATTGGAAGAATGAGTTACTTTTCTTCTCTAACATTTGGTGCTCATTGTGAACTTGGTAATATGTGGTGCTGGAAACATTTTGGATGTTGTAGAGCTGGAAGGGAGTAAATTCTAGTTGTGAAAATATGAACTGCTCTTTCAATGAGCGTTTAGTTTCCTTCACATTTGTTCTCTGTGCTGAAAGAAGGAAATGGGTCATCCATTATAAAGAGTCTGAAAAACTGAAAATACCAGGAGTGTGTACTTACTTGACTACCCAAATGGAGCTAAGGAACAATTAAAAAAACCATAGAAGTAACTTAATTTCCATCTGATTTTTAATTCATTCTGGGCTAGTAAAGCAGATCTACAAAGGAGAGTGTCAAGGCTACTTACTTATATACCTAATGAAATGAAAGTTAGGAACCCGAAAATTCCCTTAAAACCATACACCAACAGGAATTCTAAGAAAGTCTTTGTTTTAAGGCATTGTCATTTGAAAACAGTGATGGGTTAGTTTCATTCCTTTCTGGCAGATTGCATTCCTACAGATGTCTAGGTGCGTGATTCCTTTTGTCATCAAATCACAGGACTATGGGGATTGGGACTAATCAAGTGAAAGCACAGGTACCACAGAATATACCAATGAAAAGGGTGACATATGACAAAATCAATAAATGTAACCATACATACAAATTACACATCCACTTACTTATCTTTTGAACTTCTAAGAACATCTGTAATACCTTATTCTTTTTTACTACAATTTAACATTCAGTTCATTCAGAATTTTGACACAATGCTACAATTAACATACTCATGCATTCATCTAGGTGTGCTACTTGAAAGTAATATGAAGGACAAATCCTTAGGACCAGACTGATTGTAACAAGGCTTTTGATTTCCATAAATAATGCCAAACGGCTCTCTAAAGGGGTTGCGCCAACTATACCTTCAACTAACGGTATGTGAAAACGCCGGTTCTACCACATTCGGCTAACACTGGATATTTATGAATGTGAGTAAAAGGAGGATTTGAATAGTTATAGTTTTGAATTAGAACAGAGCTATCACTGGTAGCTGTTCTAACCTGTCTCCCCAAAGAAATGCAACTGGGTGATGGGCTATGTCACTGACTCTTCTGGGAAGGCTGAATGCTCCCCCTTCAGAGGGAACAGGGGTTGTTTCTTCAGACTGTGTCCTACTTGGCATCTGTGGTAGACAGATCCCAGCCAATGTGGGGAGCCAGCATCTTTGGCTGTGAGAAAGAATGGGTTGGAAACAAATTGATCTTTTCACAGCTGGTTCTTCTCTTCTTTCCCCTCAACTTGGACCCAGCTCAGCACAAGGTCGCCCATGTTCTGGTACAACAAAGCTGGCATTATTGGAGCTGTCCTCCTTTGTTGTGGGGGGGAGTTGCATTTTCCAAGAATTGCCCCTGTAGTGTCAACTATGAGAAGCCAGAGACAGCATTACTATGAGTCTCCAAGGGTCTCTAAAGAAATTCCAAAACTGTTCATCATGTGGGAGATCATGGACTCCTCTATTGGTGTTCACACTTGAAGGTTGTCAGATGAATCAACTCAATATACCATTGCTATGCATGTGTCCTGGAAGCTTGTGCTCACGTGGTGGGAAAATTTGGAAAACTACATACATACATACACACATACATACAAGCATATAAACAAATATATATGTATATATATGAACAAAGTGGAAAAATAACTAGTGTTTGCTTCCAATCTCTTGCTGCCCTTTGTGTGATTCTGCTTCTTTTTTCTTCATTAAGAGAGAGAAGTGAGAGAGGGTAGAGAGAGCTGCTTCTTTATTGCCTGCATCCATGAAAGGAAAAGTTCCCCAAGAGAAAGAAGTTTTTAAGTCCACAACTAAGATAACAGTCCCTAGACTAGTTTTTGGGACATAGTAGATGCTAATATCTGTTTGTTGAATGGGTGAATGAATGAATAAATGAGTGATTCTAATAAGTCAACTTTGTGTTGGATAAATTTATGTGTGTATGTTATAACTGAGTATGGAAGCTTTATGAGGTACAGATATTATTTATATTTATATTTATAGATAAGGAAATTAATATCAGAGATGAAACACTTCCAGAATTTCACAACTGAGAGATGGATGAAATGACCTGACTTCAGACCTGACTCAGCTCTCACCTATCCTTTGAACCACAAGGGTTTTGATTTTTCAAGATTCAAATTCTAGATACTAAAGGCTTTTATAAATATTGAGACAGTACAGCCATCAAAGACATTTCCAAAAAACCAGAGTGCCCCAAAACAGATGACTGGTTAAAGAAACTCTGGTACATCTACACAATGGAATATTATATAGCTGTCAGAAAACATGAAGTCATGAAATTTGCGTATAAGTGGATCAACATGGAAAGTACCATGTTGAGTGAAATGAGTCAGAAAGAAAGAGACAGACATAGAAAGATTGCACTCATGTGTGGAATATAAAGTAGCTGAGAGGTACGAGCTTGCAATGATGCAATTTCTGGCAGATATTTCTCTGGAATTAGTTACTAAAATGCAGAAATCCAAAACCGTGTGGCTGCTAGTGTGGCTGCTCGACCTCATATCTCTTCATTCTCAGCAATGGAAAACAAATTATCAAATGCTTCCTTTTCAGCAGGTTTGACTTTAGGGAAGAGAAACTCCAAACAATAATAGTGAGTTTTTTGTTGAAATATTGAATGTAATCAAAGTAAAGTGAAAGTAAAGTGAAATTTATCAGTTACACAGGTGGGGTGGGGGGCTGCGGAGGTGGGGGGTACGGGGAGGTATACTGTGATTCTTGGTGGTGGAATATGTGCACTGGTGAAGGAATGGGTGTTCGAGCACTGTATAACTGAGACTTAAACCTGAAAGCTTTGTAAATTTCCACATGGTGATTCAATAATAGAATAAATTAAATAAAAAGATATTTCCAGGTGAACATGATGGGTTTAAGAGGTAAAGATACTCCTCGTCCCCCGTTCCCTCTCCAGGAAAGCAAATCCCAAAATGCTGTGTCTATAAAATCCTTATTTGGAGAGAAGAAGTAGGGCTAATTTGTCTTTGCACAATTTGAGCTTCTCTGAACTGAGTAACAAAGAAGAATTTTTAAAAACCTTTATAGTGAAAAATGAACATATTAACCAAATGATGGGTATTTATGCTTTAAGTCTTTATGCTTTCTCAACTGGTAGCCCCTGCACTCCCTCAGAGCCTTCAGGAGATTCCAAGGAAATCACGGCTAAAGAGTGCAAACTTGAGGGGGCACAGTAGGTGACTTGGAGGCCAACCAAAAGTACAGGAGGGCCACAGGAAGAGAACAAAGTCGGAAGGGGACCACAGTTAGAAAAAAAATTTGGAACATTGATTTAAATAGATGGTTTCATCTCACTCTTACATCATCTTTAGTTTTCTTTCTTCCTTTCACTTGTTAATTTCTAGGTAAGATTTTGGAGATTTGGGTAAACACAGCCCAGTGGTAGGACATCCTTTGAATACACATCTTTTCACATAGGTAGTCTTTTCACATAGGGTAGACTATGGAGAGGTGGGCAAGGACACAGTCTGGGTTGACTAAGTGCTGTCATGGGTACAAAGTGTGTTGCAAAAACAAAAAAATAAATACATAAAACTGATTGGCAGACCCCTGATGGTTTGGTTCTTAGTCAGGGAACTCCAGAGCTACTTGGGGTTTGGCACCATGCCTGGTATGACTTTATCCTTGAACTGTTCTTTTTGTTGGGGCACTCCCAAGGGATCCCTGTCTCCTTGAAACCCCATGCTGGAATGAGAAGTCTCTGCAAGAGTTCTGGAAGCATCCACCGAGCTCTGTGGCTTTTCCCAAGTTGGCTCTCAGATGACGCTCTCAACTTCCCGCTCTCAACTCGAAGATAGAGTCCACAAACTCCTGGTTCCTGAAAGTTCTGAGCTGCCAGTTATGATGAAATATTAGCACAGAAGAACTTAATTTTTTTTTCTATTTGGAGTTTCTAAACAAGACAGCACAGTTACTGGATGATTTATGGGCTTGTGAATATTTTCAAACTATTTCTTTTAATGTTGCTCCTTCTCTGGTTATTTCTCCTATCATTTGGACTCAGCTTGATGTTTCACTGGAATCTGCCTTTTCGTTTTTTTTTTCTCTCATCAATAAAATGCCAAACACATGTCTCTAGTCTGACTCTGGGAACTTGGAAATATTAATAAAATGCTTTAGATTAAAAGCCCTATAGATTTTGTTTTGAGCATAGTCAGCACCAAAAAGGTTGGGGATAAACTTGTCCTTCTGAAATAATAAAATCCCTAGAGAAAAAGAAAAAAAAATGTGAGTGGAGTAATCCAAAATTATTGTTTATTCATTGCTTATTCGGGCCATTCTTGGGCAAATACCTATGAAGTATTTCTTTGCCTTAGGTGTTGTGCCAAAAGTATAGAACATAATAGCAAATAAGGAACAGTGCTTCCTCAAGGAACTCAGTCTAAATGCTAGCTAAAGGAGCAACCAGATCTGCAGAGCAAGGCATTGCTGACTGCCCACCTCTATGTCCTGTGATAGTTCTCTTTTCCTTTTGTTCCTATTCTTACATCTGACCCCCCAACACTTCTACCTGTTTTTCTTTTTTACTCTAGACCACATACTTTTCTCAACCTGCAACATTTTGCCATCTCTCCATCCTACGAATGCATTCTTTAAGTCCAGACCAAATGTCCCAGGAAGATTCCTTTGACATCCTCTCACAAGATAGGTTTATATTTCTTCCACATGGTCTTAGAGGGTCCTCTGATATGACTCAATTTATCACACTGCATTATAATCATCTGCTTCCTTGTCTGCATTTCCCACCAAAGTGCAAGCTCTTGAAGCTAGAAACAAAGTTATCTGTTTCAAAAATATATTCTTAACACTTGGCTTATAATGCAGTGGATATCCAATAATAATGTTTGAAACTAATAAGTAGTCGGGGAGATAGGCAAGAAAATCATATGTTAAGCAAGTTTTGGATATTCGTTTGAGAGGTAAAAAGCACATTCAAATGTGCTCAGGGTTTACTCCTGACTTTGCACTCAGGGTTCATTCCTGGTGAGACTCAGGGGGGATAAACCCAGGTCTATAATATGAAAGGGAAATGTCCTACCTGCTGTATCTCTGCTGTATCTCTGGTCGTTGTCACAGGATTTCTTCTGAAGATTAAATGAATTGTTATTTAACATAATGCCTGTACCTAAAAAATAAACTCCAAACTCAAAATTCTAAGACAAACTTTTTTTTTCTGGTGAGGAATTATAGAAAAAAACCAGAGGCCTACCTGATATAGTATCACTGGTACCAGAACAGGGGGAGAACTTTAGAAATATTTCCAACAGGAGATGCTTTTTGAAGAATGAATAGGAGTTATCAAGATGAACAAGTGGTAAAGTGTCTCCAAGGAGGAGGGCACAGAATGTGTACAAGTGAAAACCTAGAGAGAAGATGCCATGTCTGGGATTGTAGCTTTCTATTGTGCTGAGAAGAGAGTGGGTTAAGGAAGAATCAATGGCAAGATAAGGTTAATAAATGGGATACAAATGGACCTGTGGTTCTCTGGAGAGAAGAGCAAGAAGACTAAAATATGGCTCAAACTCTGACATGGACATAATCTCTCATGAGGGTCAATTAACTCTTTTGATATTGTTTTCCTTCTTTTGTTATGTGGGTCATGCATTAGATGATCCCTTTAATCTTTGACATTTAGGAAATTTGGACAAGATACGAGTTCCTTGAAGACAAGAGCCTCATGTCTGAAATCTGGCATATATCACTCCTATTACTACCATACTTCAAATTTATGATGTCTCCTGGCAATATAGTAATACTCTCTTTAGTGTTAGTAAGCTGCTACTATTATCATTGATACTAGTCTTATATTGTATTGATTCTATTGTACCAACACTATACTATTCTAGTATGTTATAGTACCAACGCTACACTATCAATACTAGGTTGTAGTTTTGCTACTAATTTATTATTACTTCAACTAAATGACGACTGCTATTATTATTGTTACATTACCAGCATACAACTAGTACTGTTGTACTAGTTGTATGAAATCATACTAGTTCTGCTAGATAAAAGAGCTAAGACCCCCGAGATCCTATTCAATGTCAGGCATACTTCACCTATATCCTTCAAAAATACCTGAGATAGGTTGCGTTATGAAAACCAACTTGTGATTTAGAAAATCAGGACTCAGAGAGCTTAGATAAACTGTTCAAGAAGATAAAGTAGAAGCTCCGGTAATATAATTTCCTACCCCCTACATCTCCCAGTGATCAGTAAAAGAGTGTTGAATAACTGATGGAAGATTTTTTGAATGAAATTTCAATTAGCAATAGCACAGTAGGTAGGGCGTTATTCAGGGGTTCGATTCCTCCGTTCTCTCGGAGAGCCCGGCAAGCTACTGAGAGTATCTCATCCGCACACAGCAGAGCCTGGCAAGTTACCCATGGCGTATTTGATATACCAAAAACAGTAACAAGAAGTCTCAAAATGGAGATGTTACTGGTGCCCACTCCAACAAATTGATGAATAATGGGACAAAAGTGCTACAGTGCTAATATAGTCTAATTCTAATATCTTCAAATTCCATCCATGTTGCAATAAACTATGTGATTTTGTCATTTTTACAACAGGATGTACTCCATTGTGTATATACACCACTGCTTATTTATCCATTCATGAGATATATTTGGGCATTTGGGTTGTTTCTATATTCTGGCAATTGTACCAAGTTCTGCTATAATATGGATGTGCAAATATTCCTTGGAATTTTGTTCGTGGGGTAGACGTCAAGAAGTGATGTTAATAGGTCTTATGAACATACTATTCTTACTTTTTTTGGAGAAGTCTTCTACTGCTTTCCATAGGGGTTAAACCATCTGACATTCATACCAACAGTGAATAAAGTTTCCCTATATATCACATCCTCTTGCCAACACTGGTTATTTCTAACCCTTTTTGTTTGTGTTTTGAACAACACCCTGCGATGCTCAGGGATTACTCTGGGATCTGTGTTCAGAGATAACTCTTTGTGGTGTTCAGGGGACCATATGCAGTGTGAAGGATGGAACTGGGGTCAGGTTCCTGAAAACAAGCACGTTAACCCCTATACCTTTGACCCCCAGTTTCCAGTCTTTTGATATATCCTATTGTCACTGAGATGAGATGTCATCTCAATGTTACTTTTAATTTTAATTTCTCTAATAATAAGTTACAAGAATTACTTTTTCATATGCCTACTAGTCATCCATATGTGTTATTTGGAGTAGATGTCTGTTCTCCTCTCCCCACATTTGAATGGGTCATTGGATTTTTGTTGGTGGTGTTGTTGAGCTTTGTGAGTGGTTTATAAACCTTGGATATGAGCCCTTTATCTGATGGAGTGTGTGCTAATGTTTTCTTTCATTCAATAGGGTGTTTTCTTATGTTAGTGAATTTATTTTGCCATGAGAAAACTTTTAAAATTTTATTTTGTCCCATTTGTTTATTTTTTCATCTTGTTGTCTTTGTTTATGCATCAGATCATTGAAGAAACTTCTGAGGTCAGTTTCTTGGTGAGTTTTGTCTATAATTTCTTCCATATATTTTATAAATTCCTGTCTAAGCTCAAGATCTTGAATTCACTTTGAATTAACTTGTGAATGATGTGATATCTGTTTTCAGGTACATGTAGCTATTCAGTTTTCCCAGCATCATTTGTTGAAGAAACTTTCCTTGCTCTTCTCCTGTGTCATAGACTAACTATACATAAATTTGAGGTGGTTTTTTTTTCAGGATTCTCAATTTTGCTCTATTGATCTGTGAGTCTACCTTTATTCTAGTACTACACAGTTTTGATGACTATAGCTTTATAGTACAAATCCAAGTCTCCAAATGCAGTACCTCCATCCTTTTTTCTTTCTTATACTTTGGTTATGCAGGGGTTCTATGATTACATATAAATTTTAATTGAGTTTTTCAGAGTTTGGCTGATATCACTTATCTATAATATATACTAAGTCAAAACAAGAGAATACATGGCACTGAACAATGACAAATCCTGGTCATTTGAATACATAATCAATTATCAAATAGTGCAGTTGTGTCAACAGACTCGAGTAGGTGGGGAGACAGTGGTGGAGGGTTGTGAGGAATTTGGTGTTGGGAGGAGGGTAAAGTAATTATGCACATCTATTTCATATCTAACTATAAAAGTGGACTTATCTAGGAATTGTTGGATGGATGGGGTGGCTTGGGTGACACTGGCAGAGAGAGGTGGATACTCTGGTGTGGTTGTGGTGATGTATGTATGAAACTATCATTAACATATTATAGATCATGATATATTGTCAAAAATGGAGAAGATTAAAAAAAATCCCTTCCCAGGTTAAAACAAAGAAATTGGGATTATCTGTGGCTGTTTCTGTTAGTTAATAAGAAGTCATAAGAAAATTATTTTCTTGTCAAGATAAAAATAGGAAGAGTTTTCTTTGCCAGATTGCATGAGTCTTTAGTTCAATGAACCATTAAATCTATTAAATTTCTACTGTGTATTATTATGAATTGAACATTAGCTGTTCGAGATGAAAGGTAAAGTGATTTATTACAAGCATTAATAATCAACATACAAGGATCTGAGGGCATACGAGGGCAAGTATTTGTCTGTGCACACATTTTGAGATTCCTTGGATATTCTTGGTCCTTTGAAAGACAGTAGCAGGAGATGTTTTCCTAAGACCCTTTGCTTTTGCAACCATATGGCTGGGAATAGGGAGACATAACCATTCTGTATAGTAAGGAGTTGAATCCATACCACAGGATGATAAGCTCAGTTAGTTTAGGACTTTGCAACTAGTTTGGAAGCCTATTAAGAAAAACATGATCCTTGGCATCAAGGAGTCACTGAGGAATGAAGGATTTCTATGGAAGGACAAACATCTCCACACACTATGTGTATCTCTACTGTAGAATCATATCTGATAGCATCTTTACTTTGATTGCTGGATCAACTAACTTGGAATTTCCCTTCAGTATCCCTCTGATTGGATTCAAAGTCTGTTCTTCATCTGCCTGGATACTCTGGGTCCTGTCTGTGACTGCTGGAAAATTTTGCTCCCACAGCTGTTGGAAGTGCCCTGTTGATGTAGCCAAAGCCAGTTGCTCAGCATCTTAATAGAAAGACCAAAAGGGGTGACGAAAAATGGAAGTGATGGCTGGTAAGCGATGGATCTCATTCGGTAGGAATTCCTTCTGGAAAGGGTGTTACAGAGTGTTGTGACAGGCAGGAAAGTTATCTGTAAGAATGTTTACCATGGAATTCTAGCAAAAAAAATGGATCAAGCAACTTTCTGAGTCACAGAATTATAGCCTGCTCAGAGACCCTACAGGGAGTCCAGGGCAACTTGAGGCCGATGAGCGAGGTTGTTGAATTCTGTGTTGGGGTCAGCTAAAACTAGCAGCAGCAGGAATATCCAAACTGCTAGGGTGGTGTTTATAAAAGAATCTTCTGGTTCTTTAGTCAGCTAAACACAAAAGACTGTTGGAGATACGAAGATGAGAAGAACAAACTTTCATTTACTTAACCCTGGAAATTATGACTTCCTTTTCACAGAGACTTAGCCTGATGAACTCAGTTTCCTAAATGCAGAAAGTGCACAAATTCCAGGGTCTGAATTTAAAATCAATGGACAAATTTCACATCTTGTATGGTTGTCTTATTAAGAGGCAATCAGGTCTACATTCTACAGTACACTTAGGTTTTTTCAGTTCCGTATGCTAAGTCACTGTCCTAGGTAAGTAAAATCTTGAATTATCAGTGACAGGAAGGCCTTTTAACACCTGAAGACCTAATCTTCTCACTAAACTGATGAGAATAGATCTGGAGAGAGCAAAGGCTTTTCTCAGACTCACCATGGAGACCTGGACATAATAGAATATGTTTGAATCTCAGTTAAAAATGTTCCCTCTGACCAGGCACATTGATTTGAGTGGAAACTTAATGTATTTTGCTAATTTTTTCTTAAAAAAATGCAAACACTGGTGGTCCTTTCTCTCGTTCTCAATCCCCACAGCTGACCTTTGTCTCACTGCTCTTTTTCTGACTGGAGGATATTGGCATTCAGCATGTAAAACTTCCCCCCTCCAGTCCAAAGAACAACAATAGTGGGTAAGACAATGGAGATGTAAAGATAAATCAGGCATGGGAACCAACCAACAGTTGGGGAGAAGGCTTGGGAGCAGCTGACTTTAACATAGTACAGAATTATATGCAATATAAACCTGGGGTGAAAAGAAGCAGAATTGTGAGGTACCTACGCTAGCCTGGAGAAACCTTATGGAGGATTATATAGATTAATTATTTTTCCCATTCACAAAAATTTCTTGGGTGACATTTTATTATATCTGCTATAGCATAGTGGGTAGAGTGTTTGCCTTGCATACGACTGACCTGGGTTGGATTCCTCAGTTCCTCTCAGAGAGCCTCACAAGCTACTGAGAGTATCTCGCCTGCACAGCAGAGCCTGGCAAGCTACATGTGGCATATTCTATATGCCAAAAAACAGTAACAAGTCTCACCATGGAGACGTTACTGGTGCCCGCTGGAGCAAATCGATGAGCAATGGGATTTCAGTGACAATGACAGTGATTCTTCCAGATAGTGGGGGATATAGCTACAACAAAGTCAGAACCTTGAAAATATTTTTTGATACTTTTTCCCCCAAGACTAGGGAACCTGGGACTAATGTCTTGAGTCAGAACTCGTTTCATGAATTGGAAACAAAAGGTAAAGGCAATATAGGCAGCTTGTTCCTGTTCAGATATTTTTGTGGGAAGAGATAAGATAGAAGTGAAGGTAATGACTAAAGAGATAGTATAGGGGTTACAGCATTTGCCATGAACGTGGTCAACCTTTGTTTGATCCCCTGAGCACCCCCGGGAATGATGGTGCCCACAGAAACGTAGAATTATACATTGTGTAGCGCAATGGTTCTTGACTGGGGATCACAAAGCCCCACCTCTTCACCCTCCCTCACAGGATATTGCTAGGGGATTACAAGTGAAATTGCATAAAGATGTGGGAGAGGGCACAACATGAGACTAAGGGTTAAACTGTGAGGCAGGGGTCAGAGGAAGGAAAACAAACAAGTTGGAGGGGAAAGTGGCTGGGAAAAAGTTGAGAAACAGTAGTGTGGAGTGCAAGCCTAAAGGTGGCAGTCCAAAAGAAATTTTCTATTTTTTTTTTCCTGGTAGGCACCATTCACACATCTATGACACAAAAACAAATCTCAGAGCAAATAAATCATTCTGATTGCCCGTCTTGAAGTAGTGGTATGGATTACGATGAATGTGTTCCTGCCCATAAGGTCACATTTTATCAAAACATCTCCTTGGAAAGGGAAGTAGGGAAGTGCTCAGGACCCCTGGCTCCTGCACCTCACCCACACAATCGGCAACTTCCATTCATCATCTCTCCTTTACTCTGGTTCTTTTTTATGTTTCTAGCATGACCCGAGGAAGACAGTGCAATTTCAAGTAAAGCTGTCTCCATAAATATTTAGATTGAATATAAAATGTGCCAAAGATCTGAAGAATATGTCCGGAGGGAGAAAATACTTTTCTCTTCATTGTCTCTTCAGGATTGTAATTTAATTCACGCATATGTGTCTCTGAATAATATATAACTATCAATTTCCCTAAAAGAGTTTCACAGAAACCTTAGCCTCTTTACACTTCTTCTGTGTCCCACATGGTGTTTTCTTCTGCGAAAATATATATTCCTTTGTTTCTCATTTATTCCTTCTTTACATTCCTTTCTTTATAGTCTCCTATTTCTGATCTCAATCTGCATGTTAGGTTAATTAAATATCTCTGTTCATCTCAGTCACTTGTTAGTTTATTCTAATCAGTCTGCCTCCTGAACTTCCCTCTGAGTCCACTTTCACTGCGTCGATTGAGTCTTCCTATTGCTAAATCAAGTGGCCCTACTTATGCTTCTTATTTATTAGACCTCTGTGGCACTGAAATGAATAATATTCCGATCCTTGCTGAAACTCCTATCTCTTTCGACATTTCTTGTACTATCTGGGAAAACTCTGACCAATTCCTTCTTTGTCTCTTAAGCTTTGCAGCTTCCCATGGGTTTTGTCTTTGACTTTCTCTAGCTCCATTGTAACTACAGTATCACAGCCTCATCTATATCTGGGCTTCCAATGCTTTTTGCTGTGCTTGGAATGATAGCTGGCTCCTATCTCTGGAGCTGAATTGCTAAATTTAACTAATACACACTTTCACAACTGTTTACTCTTTACTTGTTTTCAAACCCTCTGAGTAGATATTTCCTGAGAATGTAGAAAATTCATACCCTCCTAGTGATTGCATGATGAAAATTATTCCTCTTGAATGTTTGAACATGATTGATTTTAATTTGAGTTAACATTTTCAAGCTTGTAAAAAATTCTAAAGCTGAAGGGATGTTTAGACTCCTTCCAGCTGCCTGTTTAGCATAATGAGAGTTCTTGTCTAGATTTGGGAGTGAGAGAAACTCTTCTCTAATCAAATCAATTTAAGCTAAAAGAAGACCAAGGTGACAGCCAGCATTTTATTGGTGTCACACCTTTCTAAGCACCTGAATCTTTCTCTCTGCTTTACTGGATAAAAGTTGTTTGATATTTGGAGCTCTTAATCAACA
Source organism: Sorex araneus (assembly GCF_027595985.1). Classification (NCBI taxonomy): domain Eukaryota; kingdom Metazoa; phylum Chordata; class Mammalia; order Eulipotyphla; family Soricidae; genus Sorex; species Sorex araneus. The sequence goes on along the minus strand of NC_073302.1, from coordinate 19,497,595 downwards.
AGCCCCAGTGAATCTGTGGCACTCAAAAATAGCAGACACTCCAGGATGAACAGAGGGAAAGTTGAGAGATTTTCAGTTATCTGTGGGTGTTATGATCTATAATTTTTAGAGACAAGCAAAGACAATCAAAGAGGGTGTGGTGTACCTGTGCTCACCACCTAAAAACAGTCAAGATATGCCATAATCTTATTCTTTTAATTTCTTAACAATGGTTTTAGCCAGCATATAATGTATCAGAAGATAATGAGCTTATTTATGCTTTTTGTGGGCATAAATAAGCATAAATAAGCTCATTATTTGCTCATTATGGGGGGCAATGCACAGGGGTTACTCCTGGCTCTGCACCCAGGAATCACTCTTGGCAGTACTCAGGGGACCATATGTGATGCTGAGAATCGAACCCGGGTCGGTCATGTGCAAGGCAAACACCCTACCCGCTGTGCTATTGCTCCAGCCCCTATTTATACTTTTTAAATGAAAATTACAAGTTGTTTAAATTAGGAGCACAGTTATAAAGTGTAGGGAAATATCTAATTCAACATTGATGTAAATTCACAGATAAGAATTCTAAGAACTATCGTCCTGCCTCATATGATTATTATGTTGTCCCACTGTGATCTACCAAATAACAAATCATTAAATTATATTATAGTTTTAGTTGGAACTCTTGTATACCTACTCTTAGAAATTATATTCTTATTCAAATAAATTACCAAGTATTATAAATAATATAACAAAGCAGAATTATAATAACATCATTTAAATTATTTTTTCAGTAGTTCATTGCCTATTATATGAAGAAATAATGCTTAAAATATAATAGTTGCTGTCGGAAGGTGTCTATTCTTTGCTCCACAGGGAGAGAGCCCAATTAGAGTTTGGAGATTCCCAGATGTCTTTCCTCTTCCTCTCTGATCTCAGTGAAGGAGAAGTGACTTGATCAGATTGATGAGTTTGGGAAAATATTTACTTTAGCTCAGTTGTTTACAATGTGAACATCAGTAGTGACATCAGTATTGCCAAGGAATATGTCAGAAGTTTACATGCTAGGGTCCAACCCCCAACCTTCTGAATGAGAAAATCTGTGGTAGGCCCAGTCACCTGTGTGTTAACACCCTGACCACGTGTTCATGATAGCCCAAATTGGAGAACCACTGGCTAGTTTTTCCTTTCAGCATTGGGACTCGATGCCTGAAGAGGGTTTATATTCTGGTCTGCTATCTTCCACATGGCAGAAAAAAAATAAGGGTTTACTGTCAAGACTGGGGTAGAGCTGGAGATGGAACTGTGCAGAACTGTCCATGACAGTGTCCCTATACGTCATTTCATGTGCTTTCTAAGGAAGTTCCGGATTTCAAATACTTAAGTCACATTCTCCAATTTAACTTTTATCGAATGGAAACAACATTTTGTTTAAACATGACGCTACATGCAACTATGCAATTGATTCTGAATTTGGGGAGAGAAATGAGGTTTTATTTCTTTTTTTTATTTTTTAAAAGTATATATTTTTTAAATTTATTTTATTGAATCACCATGTGGAAAATTACAATGCTTTCAGGCTTAAGTCTTAGTCATACAATGCTGAAACAACCATCCCTTCACCAGTGCCCATCCCACCCACCCCCGCACCCCTCCCCCTTATAACTGTTAAATTTCACTTTACTTTCTATTTACTTTGGTTACATTCAGTATTTCAACACAATCCTCACCATTATTGTTAGGAGCACCCCACTAGAGTCAGACCTGTTGTGAAGGGAAATGAGGTCACGCGGCTGCGACCTCATTTGGATTTGGTTTTGGATTTCTGTACTTTAACAACTAAGTCCAGGGAGATTTCTTCCGGATATTGGATCATTGCAAGCTTGTAAATCCCGTCTGTGGTCGCCATAATATGGCGTCCCCACACCCTTCATCCCTGGGAAGGGACAGGCGAGAGAAAGAAATACCTTTCCCCTCCTGGGCGGGCATGGGGTCTCGGCTTGGTTCTCAGGCTGGAGACATTCTGCAAGTAGCTGCCCATGTTGAATTTGGTTCAGCTGGGTCTGGATTCACGCTCGTGCAGCTGCATGTGCGGCCCCCGGGGTCACATCTCAGCGGAGGGAGTTTTTATTTCTTGAGCCTGCTAAAACCATCACTGTATCAATGTCATCCTGTTGTTCATCAATTTGCTCGAGTGGGCGCCAGTAACATCTCCATTCATCCCGGTTGTGCTCAGGATCAGAGGAATGAGGCCCATTATTGTTACTGTTTTTGGCATATGAAATAAGTCGCGGGTAGCTTGCCAGGCTCTACTGTGCAAGATTCTGCATCATTCTCTTTCAGGAGCTTTGTTTTATAGTCTCTGGATCTTGGCGAAGATCCACTAAAACCATACCCACAGATAATTATTGATTTAATTTTCACTGTGGCCACAGATCTTTTCCATTTAAGACTAGAAGGAGACTGGAGTGATTCAACTCACCTTACACATGGGGCAACAGATGCCCAGAAATGAGAAAGGATTTCCTCAAGTTCACTTAGCAAGTGAGCTCCTGGGAGCATACTCTGGGTTCAGACGTACCTATCCCAACAGTATAACCACATTCAACACATTGTTGTCACTTTCAAATTGAAACAGAGTTGGTGCAATTTCTGAGTCTTTAAATTTCTGAGCTTCATCACATTCAAGGTTTCCTAAATCACATTGCAGCTGTAACGTCATGGATACCTCTGTATCTACCCTATTTTCACGAATCTCTGTTGAGTCTGATCTCTCTTGCTGTTCCATCTTTGCATTCTTGCCCCAGATTCTTGGATCCAAATTCCTGAACAGGATTTGAAAATGATTTGCAGCTGTTCACCATCTCTGGGAGGGGACCAAATTTTTCATCCTCAATCGAGCTCAGCCTCAAGAAAACACATCCTGCAAGGAAGTTCTCTAATGGATGGCCGTGAGCTAACTGTCTTATGTGAGGGCTGTGTCCTAGCAGTTCCATTGGTTTATAACAAGAAGCACAGAACTGGAACTCAACATATACACATTCAAGCATTGCGGTATATGTTCAGGCAAAGGTACAGATAAGGGGATATTTTAGGGAATCTAGAGAGGAAGCACATGGCTCAATTTAGTAGATTGAAGGAGAACAAAAAGGAAACTGAGTACAGTCAGGATAGGATAGTTAAACTTATGCTTAAGTAACAAATGCCCCCTTAAATTTATGTGCCACTTCAGGGTTTATTTTTGTTCATACAATGTGGCCATTGTATGGATGAAGAACCTCTGACTCCAGGCACATCTTTTCGATTCTGCCGTTCTTCCTGCACCAACGTACTTCTCAGAGACCTGGGCCCTATGCAAACAGTATGAGAACGGCATTCAGGTATCCCAAAGAGGAATCGAAAGACCTATGCTAGGAGTATCACGTCTCACTCAAGTGAGAGAAGGAAGGAGTCCAGAGTTCCGACCTCCGTCGACGGTCAAAAATCAGGGACAGTATCTCCTTTGCCAAGGCATCAAAAATCAGATGGGCTGGACATGTAATGTGATTGTATCTCATGGTGATTCAGAAACAACTGACGGACTAGAGCTGTTACCAACTGGATTCCACGTGACGTCTAAAGACTGTGTGGCCCAAAAGTAGATAATGGACCAAACATGGTGACTTCTCAGTATCTGTGTTGCAAGCTATAATGCCCAAAAGGAGAGAGAGAGAGTATGGGGTATATTGTCTGCCATGGAGGCAGGGGGAGGGTGGGGAAGAGGGGGTATTCCGGTGATATTGGGGGTGGGGAATGTGCACTGGTGGAGGGATGGGTGTTTGATCATTGTGAGATTTGTAACCCAAACATGAAAGCTTGTAATTATCTCATGGTGATTCAATAAAATTTAAAAAAAAAAGAGATGTGGGCTAAAAATGAGTAATATCTATCTCTTGACTCTGTTTCAATAAATAAATATATGGTCATGGAACTGTAGTTGTCATGCTTTGACTAAACTCAACCAACAGAAAATAGTCAAGATTTCTCTATCTCCCTTTCCTCACTATTCACCAAGATCTCCACAGAGTCAAGTACTTAGTCAAACATCCTAAAGTGGTCTGATTAAAGGATTTATGTGTTTCACAACTCCCTGGTAAGTTAGGATTAAAGGTACTAACTAAATGCTATCCCACTTTGCTGCTAAGTTCAGAACCAACTGAAAGCTGAGCATAAGAGCCAGAAGTAGACCATTGCCATCCTCCTCCACCCCGCGGGTGCTCTTGCATCTCTCTAAAGTCGACTCCATCTCCCAGCAAACATTATCCACAAGTTATTCTCTCTGTCATCATATTTTAATCTCATTTTATGTAACAAACCATATAGCATCTATTATTATAGGTCTGGCTTCGGTTACCTACTATATATGGTTTTGAAATCTATTCACACAATTGCCTGTGTCAATCATAGTTTGTTTGTTTGTTTGTTTTAAATCTGTGTAATACTCAACTATGAATGACTCAGCTCCGGGGAAATGGATTGGCTTGAGTGGCAAGTACATTTATAACATGCCTAAAGAGTCTCTCTGTTTGGGTTAGTACCTGGCCTTCAGGGAATAATCAACCAAAACAGCATATCGTTTGCAGGCAAATGGAAGGAACTGGAAGAAACTAGAAAGAAACTGGAAGAAACTGGAAAAAGAAACTGAAAAAAATGAAAAAAAAAACTGGAAAAAGAAACTGCTTTTTCCCAAAGAAAATGGAAGGGTGTAAAGAAAATAAAGTGGAATAAATACCTGCAAAAAACAAACAAACAAACAAACGAAAGACCGTGTGGCTGCCCACCAACGAGATGGTCAGACTTCTTCGTCAAAACCCTGAATGAATGGTTTGAGGCTCTTCCTGTTCCTGGAGTGAGCAGATATCAGTGGGCTACACCAGCACGTGACAGGGACAAATGGAAACGTTACTTGTGCCCACTCAAGCAAATCGAAGATGAAAGGGATAACAAGTGATACAAGTGATACAGGTGATGTGGCCATTGTGGCTTTGTTTCACTTTAGCCTCAGCCTGACATTCCAGCCAAGAGAACAGGTGCTATCTGTGATGTTGACAGAGGTAACAGAAAACTCATTACCACACATTAACTTTTAGGAGACTCTTTCTGGAAGAGACACATGTCACTTTGATATATTCTTCCTTGCTCCAAATCATGAATGAGTGGGGCTGGAGCAATAGCACAGTGGGTACGGCATTTGCGTTGCATGCGGTGGACCCGGGTTCGATTCCCAGCATCCCATATGGTCCCCCAAGCACCGCCAGAAGTAATTCCTGAGATGCAGAGCCAAGAGTAACCTCTGAGCATTGCTAGGTGTGACCCAACCCCCCCAAAAAAAAATCATGAGTGAGTTTGATGATTGCACAAGGAGCCAAGGCAAGGTCTAACCATACTCTCTGTTTCTTCTGGTCTACCTCCCTTGAATTCTTCCTAGCAGCCAGTCATCGATGTTGTTTAGTGTGGGAGAATTGTTGGCTAAGCTGAGCTGCCAGATATGAACTGAAGGATCCAAAAGACTGACTTCACCTCCTTCCGTCTGGGGGGGAAGGTGTGTGTGGGGGAGTTGGGAGGGTGAGGGGAAGGGGATTGAGGAAAAGGGTCTATATCCATAGACTGGAAAATCAAGTCAGGATATGGTTTTTCATGACGCAGAAAAATGGATTTCACCATCTGTGACTTTCCTAATGCTATTTGGAAGGGATATTTCCCAAGACACCGAGGCTGGGGGCTTAGACTCCTGAGCAATTCCTATTGGCAACCAGTCCTGGCTCATCATGTCCAATTGTAAGCGTGAACATACGAGGGACTTGGTGTCTGCCATGGCCAATGGGATAATGAACTTGGACAGGGATAATGATCACTCTTATTTGTTGCCAGTGGCACTAAAAATACACAAAGCTGGACTTAGCATACAAAGAGCAGATGAAGGTTCAGTTTGACCTGACTGGAACTTGTGGGAAGCAATTACTTCAGAATTTTTGCCTTCATGTGCTTCAAGCTCCCAAACTTTCCTCTTGTCCTCCAATGCTTTTGTCTTATACTTTTTATTCAGATCATTACTTAATTTCTTATTGAAAAATAATTTTTCAGATCAAGTGCTGGTAATAGTTATTCAGGAACTCACATATTTAGAACCTTATCTTTAGGGATCACAAATCACAAAGATCAGACTCCACAATAGAAGTAGAACCTGGCTAAGGTCACATAGAATGTCATTTCATTCCTTATTATGGGATGTTCTTAAATCTTTAGAGACTCAACTTCTTTGAGTCTCATTTTTTTCTGCCTAAAAAATGGAGATCACTGTATCACTGTATCACTCTCATCCCATTGTCATCCCATTGATCATTGATTTGCTCGAGCGAGTCCAGTAACATTCTTCCTAGCCCTGAGATTTTAGCAGCCTCTCTTTACTTGTCCTTCCCAATGGTGCCACATTAGGGGAATGAGATCCATCATTGTACTGTGTTTGGGCATATGAATACACCATGGGGAGCTTGACAGGCTCTCCCATGTGGGCAGGAAACTCTCGGTAGCTTGCCAGGTTCTCCGAGAGGGAGAACTAGGCTATAAGATGTTGCGTGGCCGTGAATGCAACGTGGAGATGCTGATTACAATACTCTTGCTTCCCCCGAGGCACTAGTTTGGGATTTGTAGAAAAATATTGTGATTTACAATATGTTAAATTGAGAAAATTTTATATTATAGTTATTGCAGTTTAAAAATTAATGTTATGTTCATGTGGCATATAACTATGGAAGGTGAACCATTCATTCTAGTACCAACATCTCTACTTGAGGTTTCAGAATATGCTCAACAAGCTCCAGCAAGCTGCAACTGTGTGGAAACTGGAATGACCTTCTTTTAGATTGCCTACATTTCACACCAGAATTGTAGTAGTAGCTTCTTACTTTGTCTTTCTGACAATGTCAATGACTCTAATCCATTCTACAGCAGAAAATTCTCGGGTATAGAACTCCCCAAAAATTCTCCCATGAACTTCTGAACATCCAAGAGATCCATGGCTTTAGAGTTTCCCTTCCATATTCTTTAAAACCTGATCTTAACCTTCATCTCTTGCTCTATCTCTTACCACCCTGCTAATGCTGTCCTATACAAGAGTATAGGTAGATCTACAGACTATTGCAGTCTCCGAGACACGTCAATCTCAGAAAAGTTCCCAATACCTTGGATCCTGGTATACTTTAGCCTAGAACATGTTTGTTGCTATGTTTATTTTGACTTAGGTTTAACTACAGTGTGCCTTCTAGATTTCATCTTTTCCTTATTCGTTCATTGACTATTTCAATAGTGGCAACTAACAGCTATTTCAAATTGCTACTGTTTGCTTTCTTTGAAAACAGGGAGAGTCTATTTACTTCCTCTTTCACTTACTTCCCCAATTTGGGGAAGTTGCTGTATTCTGACAGTTATGACATCTTTGATCTATTATGATGGCTACCATGAGGGAAGTGAGCAATAAATATGGATAAAGGAATAAATCAACAAACAATTCAAAGTTTCACTTCAAATATGCCTCTCTTACTATCTAAAGCCAGGATCAGGGAGATCAGCATCTACTCTAACCTTTATTTTGTCATATTCTATTCACTTTTTGCTTTCACCCTCTGGCAGAGGGAAGAGGCAGCTTCATTTGACTGGTACATATCATCTAATTGGTGAAATCATTCAGGCCCTTCAACTATCTCATTATTTGGCTCTTTTGTCTCCTTGTTAAATTGCTTTCAAGGGTAATGGAAAAAATATGGATATAGTGTCTGAGTGGGTCTGTACTCCCACTTAAAAATGTGCCCTTTGGGCAAGTCATTTACACTTCTTTAGTACCATTGTCCTCATCTGTAAAAAGAAAATGATGATATAAAGTTTTGTGAGGAATAATTAGGAAGATGTGTAATAAATACTGACACAGTCCTTGGTAAAGAATGGGTTTTTCAAGAATGTGTTTGCCTACATCTTTTATCTTATACAGTCACCCTGTCAGAATATGATTATAAAGAAACAGGGGGAGGGTTGCAAATCACAGCAAATACATGTCATATGCTGAGAAGGTAGGAAGCTGGAACAACTGGCTAAAGAAAAGTTTTTGTATTACTCTTCGCTCTGTGGGAAAATCATTAAGGCTCACTGCTTTCATGGATTAAAGTTGAAATGGTGTCTCTATTGTTTTATACTCAGATAATTTGGTACTCCTAAATATCTCGAGCCTCATACATACAAATCAAGTGGAGATATTTTCATTTTTATGAGACTGTCACAGTTACTAAAGGGGAGAATGAATGCAAAAGTACTTCAACCAAAGTGCTGTCACAGAGAAGTTTTGGTAAATTTTCATGACAATGATCCTGAATGTTTGAGTGCCTAGGTTGCTTTTTCACTGAAGTTTATAATTCTTTATGAGTGTTTACTTTCGGCTGCTTGTCCAGCCTAGCATACGTCCCAGGGACAGTGACCTAGTTTGAATGCCCCAACGGGCATGACCTGTAAGTTATGTACTTTGACAGAATATGGTGAGACAAGAACCAGACCACACATTATTTTTTCTTAAGTCAGCTGCAGAGCCGAGATACATTTTGAGATTCTCTAAACCTTTCTAGGGGAGGCATTTATGTTCTGGGTGCTGAAATATTCTGGGAATTTGTTGTCACTTCCTTCAGGATTTAAATGGAGGAAAATATAAGTCACTGTTGCAGGAAAAAAGGTGTCAGGCATTGTTGAGATTTTCCATATTTCCCAATTGCACATCATTTCCAGTTATAGAAAAAATAAGTGTGTATGTGTGGGTCTTGAATTCTATTGCCTAATGTGATGAGAAAGCCCATTTACCAGAACACACTTTTCATGGTGACAGAATGGTTATCTGTCCTGCAATTACAAGTCTTGTGACTTGGCATAATTTTGATGGGAAGAGATAGAAACCATATGGATTGTCCCTCCGTGGCATAGTTAGAGTACAGATTCTAATGTGGAAAAAAGTAGACTTAGCTTCATCAGACCAGAGCATGCAATTAAGCACATTGTTTGACCTTTCTCAGTCTAAGTTTTCCTTTCTATAAAATAGCATGATTCAGCTAGTTTATAGACTCAGTGGGAGGGATGAATTAATTCAAGGGTCTAAAATGCTTTATTTTAATGAACTGCCTGGGATATACTGAGGGATAATCTTACCTCTACAACCATTGTATTATTAATGTAGTACTGTATGACTGCCATACCATTGTTCATCGATTTGCTCGAGCGGGCACTGGTGACTTCTCTACTGTGAGACTTGTTGTTACTGTTTTGGGCATATTGAGTATGCCACAAGTAGCTGTGAGCCTGGCAAACTATCCGTGGCATATTCAATATGCCAAAAAGAGTAACAATGGGTCTCATTCCCCTGACCCTGAAAGAACCTCCAATCATTTGGAAAGACTAGTAAGGAGAGGCTGCTAAAATTCCAGGGCTGAATATAATAGAGACGTTACTGGTGCCCACTTGAAAAAATTGACAAACAGGATGACAGTGATACAGTGACAGTGACTAAATCCATGCATGAGGGATTCACCCTTCTGATCTTATCACCCACTCAAAAGCTCTTTCCAGTACTATCAAATTGGGGAATAAAGTTAAACCTAGGGTGTTTTGGGGGTACACATATATTCAGTACATGAGAGACACTGGGTTCTTAGCTCACTGAGAATGGTGTTGGAGACTGGGAAAGTTAATTTCTGGGGGGGTCTGGGGTGAAAAAGATAATTATCAGTTCTTGGTAGTACAGAACCACTATAAACCCTAGACACCAACTCTAGTGCCCTTTCCTTGGCCGGTTTTCATCCTTCATCCCTCTTTTCCATGATCAGTGCTTTGTCATTGCACTACAGGGACTCTTGTTCATTATCTGTGAAGTCCTTGAGACTAGGTGCTAGATATTTCTTTGCTATGTCCTCCATGGCACATTAGCTTCTACTTAGCAGGTGCTAGAATCTTATTTTCATACACTACTAAGGAAGAATGAATGAACACCTATTTTGCTAGTTGGAGTACCCTGTTCTGGGTTGGTGATCTTTGGAAAGTTGCTTTTCATTAAACCTCTGGATTTGGTGAGATGCTTTCCAGACAGTCTCTCAGTAGAAAAGTACAAAGTGGTGTGTCTCTGAGGAAAGTTCCTGAGATGTGCTTTATTACCTATATATATTCCCTTCTGCCTCTGCAACCATGTTTCTTTAACCAAACTCATACACCTTGAACATTGATCCATTTTGTCATGCTTCCTCTGTGATCTGCTTCATTGAACTGCTCAACAACTCCTTGCCTCAGGAAACAACTCCTTGGGGTCTTCTAAAAGACCGTTCTCAACCTGCTGTATTGCTTCAATACAGAAGAATGAGAATCTCAATCTGTATCTTTGATACAGAATTTTGTGTGCTTGAGAACAAGCAAGTTGAAAAATAATCTAAGTTAATAGCCATCTTACAGTTTTCAGGATGTGATTTCTTTTCTCTTGCCCACAGGACATTTCTCTTCTTATTGAAAACTATTGCCTTTTTGGCCTTGACATAACTTTTCTGTCTTTGCACATACTTCATCTTTAGCAATTTTTATCATCTGTATCGATTGTTAAAGTGTCTTTCTACATTGTCAATCATATTTAACTTTAATTCACTCACAGGATGAATTTATCAGCTAAAAGAGATTGGCATTTGGGGACCCTGAAAAACAGTTTCATAGGTTTTGCAATTTTGGTGGAAGACTGTAAAAAGATGAAAGGGAAGAGGTGGGTAGTCTTAGCTGTATCCCAGTGGGGATTCTCAAAGTCTGATAACATTGAATGGCTTTATGAGTAAGGCCTAGGGAAAGAAGCTGGAGATAGTGAAGACAACAATGAAAAAATCTACTCACATGAAAATTTATCCATGAGTCAGTCCTGAAATAACGTGTGATCTCATAAAGGTTTTTCCCTCTTGAATATGGTACTATATTCTTGTGAGCATGTGTGTGTGCATGAGCACGTCTGTGTGTGTGTCTGTGTTTCTGTACTTGTGTTTCTGATTTTCCAGAGTATAAAATACTATCACACGGTGCTTCAGCAGCCTTAGTATTAAGTACAACAGAGGTATTATTCATGAATGATAAGTGTACAGTTTAAGCAGTGCCTTGCCCAGTTGGTCTTGACTCTCATGGTATCAATTTTATTCTCTTTCATTCTTGGAATTTGAAGTCTTAAAGCACATTAAAAATAAGTGTTTAACCACCTGTGACTTCTGTATCCTAAGCACAATATGTTGTTGTCCACACAACAATTTAGATAGGTAGGTAGATAGATAGATAGATAGATAGATAGATAAACAGATAGATATTTGTTAGCCCATGGACATGACTCTATAGAGAGGTAGTTGCCTTGTAGGTGTAGGACCTTGAGTTCAATCCTTGGCATTGTACTTCAGCAACAATACTGGTGGAACTGCTATTTGTGGTTCATTGACACTAAAATATGAGATCTGTAGTTCATTGCAATCAAAGTGTGTGAGAATCACAACTGAAGTGTGACCCCCTGGAAAATACCATAACTTATAGCAAGATACAACTCTTGAGTATATCTAACCCTTGGTCATTGTAATAGTAAGTAGGGCAGCAATAAAGGGGAGAAAAAGAAAAGTGAATAGAGTACATAAATATTTGCTTCCATTTCCTTCTTCTTTATTCAAGATCTGTCTTACTGTCTAGAAATTTACTATGCAGTCTTACCATAGTCCCATAGTATCATATAATATTCTCTTTTTCTTTTCTTTTTTTTTCTTTTTGAGTCACACCCGGCTATGCACAGGCATTACTTCTGGCTCATACACTCAGGAATTGCTCCTAGCGGTGCTCAGGGGACCATACGGGATGCTGGTAACCAAACCTGGGTTGGCCGCATGCAAGGCAAACACCCTACCCACTGTGCTATCACTCCAGCCCTCATATAATATTCTTTTTTTTTTTGGGTCACACCCGGCAATGCACAGGGGTTACTCCTGGCTCTGCACTCAGGAATTACCCCTGGCGGTGCTCAGGGGACCATATGGGATGCTGGGATTTGAACCCGGGTCGGCTGCGTGCAAAGCAAACGCCCTACCCGCTGTGCTATCTCTCCAGCCCCCCTCATATAATATTCTTAACCATGGAATAATATGGCAAAATACTACCACAAGGCATTATAATTTAAAGAATGCAACTGAGACCAAGGGAGAAGAAACTACAAATATGCAAATCTGAAGTGTCTATAGGATTATGGAGCTTCATGTAGATATATATGAACTTTATACACTCGTAGAAGGAAAAGAGGGGACATGCTTGGTCATATGTTCTAATGAAAATGATAATCCTAGTACCAAAGAAATCTTTTTCAGTTATTTAGATCCAGGGCATTTTTTCAAGGTGATTTATAATATATTCACTGAATGTTTATTTTCTAATTATTATACATAAGGTGCTCCTAGTCTAAATTGGGGAGGTAGACACCAAACAATAATCTGTTTTAGATATCACTTTAAGGATGATAACAAAAGGATAAGAGAGCAAGAATAGGGGCTGGAGCGATAGCACAGCGGGTAGGGCGTTTGCCTTGCACGCGGCCGACCCGGGTTCTAATCCCAGCATCCCATATGGTCTCCTGAGCACCGCCAGGGGTAATTCCTGAGTGAAGAGCCAGGAATAACCCCTGTGCATCGTCAGGTGTGACCCAAAAACCAAAAAAAAAACAAAAAAAAAAGAGAGCAAGAATAAGTATGGATTAGATTAGTTTATTTTAAGAATTCTTTGAGTTTTTAAAAATAAATGTATTGTTTGAGCTGACAATGAAAGGATGACTAGTTTTTAACACTACGGAACATGTGGCAAATGGAACATTCTGTTCAGCAAGAGCAGCAGATGTTTAGCAGAACAGTGGGGCCAAGCAAAGGCACTGAGGTAGGTAAAAGCCTTGCACATTATAGAAACATCAGGAAACAACAGTGTGGTGTCTTGGGTCTCCAAGGGAGAGAGAAGAGGTCAAGAGAGTCTATTGATTTTGGTCATGTGTGGCTCTCCTCTGGGGATACCATTCTAACTACTGAACAAGGCTGAACAATTTGCCTTGAAGAAAATGCTCTGGTTAGTGAAGACAGAAGCAGAAGTAGGCAGGAGGCACCAGTGAAAGTCTGGAGACTATGAGTTTATGAAGACCGTCTGGCCAGAAACTAGGGTGGTCTGGAAATACAAATAGACACTCTTCGTTTCAAAGGACATACTAGTGAGGAACTCGCTGGGCTCTAGGCATCTCCCTGATAGTACTGAGAGGTGACTGTCACACAGAGTGGAGAAGTCCTGCTCACCCCTCACTCCCAGAAGTCAGGACCTAGGAGAGAAGGGTGGGGCAGACATTCAACCTTCATTTATGTGGTTAATAATGACCTTCCTGCTTCCTTTCCCTGGGCAGCAGGAGATACTTAGAATCTCCACATTCTTAACTGAAATGGGTACCACACAGCCAACTGTGACCCACATCTGGGAGTTTTCAGGCAGTCATTGAGAGAAAGCTCACCACTCCCTCCCCTCAAATGTTCTTTTCATTGTACAGGGTGGGGGTGGGATTTCAGTCTCCCCCTCCTCCCCCCAGTTCCAGTGGTGAAAAGTAGGCTCGACATCTCCTGGCACAGCAAAACACAAATATTCCCCACAGATATTTTCCCTCTGAGTAAGGGGGTCTCCCTGCAAGGGTAGATACTGGTAGATACTCTTCTTGATGACTCACTTTTGAAGGGCTCAGCTCATCATGGGTTTGAAGAAAGAAAAAGGTCTGGCCTCAGGCCCAAAGCTGGTGACATAGTGGCTCTTTGCCTGCCTTTCAGTCTACATGAGCCCAGTGGGCACATCTGTGCCCGGCATTTGTCAGCTGTGTCAAACGACAATGAGGTTTTGTTGCCTGTATCCGAAATGATGACTTCATGGTTCTTTCAAGGCAGAATAACAGTTAGGAAGGAGGAGGTGGAGGATTAACGGAGTGAAAGGCACACATTGCAAAACTGGAACTTTGCGTTGGACTGGCTCTGGAATGCTTCCTATCTGGGAAACTGCAAAGTCCGTAACATTAACTCTGCGGGCAAGAAAGACCCTGCTTTTGTTCCTTGCAACTAATTTGAAAGAGGAATTTTGATTCTTCAACACACTGGGGTGACGTAGGTAGACTTATTTTCCTTTTCCTGTGCTGAAAGCATGATGCAGAGCTGTGGCTTTGAATGTTTTTTTCTTTTTTTTTTTAACAATTATCCATAGTCAGAAGCAAATTTTCTGCTGTGAGTCTGAACACACATATGGATGGAAAAGAATTTCATGAAAAATACCATGATTATGTAGTGCAGAGTTTCTAGGAATAATTTGTGAAATTAGTTCATTTGTAAAAATCTGCCTATGATCCCATCACTTGGTTTCAGGACTCTGTAAGCAACATAACTTATATGACTTTTGGCAAGTTTTCTGAGCTTAGTGTATTGGGTGAAACATGCTGTATTAAGCTTCAATAATAAACACTGCCCCTACTTGCCCCCTCCCCCCTATTTAATGGCTTAAAGTAATTGGTCATTTAACCTCCTCTACACAAGAAGCTCGAATCATTGGAATGACTCAGAGATCCAGATACCTGGAGCCTTCAAGTTCACTTGCTTTCTCAGTTATTCTAAAGTGCTGTGGCTTTAGCCATGATCCTTTCTTGCTGCAGAATCCTACACAGAATCAGATTTGTATTCATGGGTTTGAGACCTGTGGTCACATGGGATCTGGTGCTTACAGGCCTGGGTGCTAGACTTATTGCTTAACTTGCTATCATTCTCTTAAGGTTCTTTAATATTTCTGAAGACACTCCCATTGTCCTTCCTTACTATGTCTCACAGACAATGCAGCTAGTCCACCTGTTAATTCCTTGAATCCCTATTTCCTTTATTATCTAATAGGACTGAGTTGATAGAATAAAACTACAGGGCTCTGAAGAAGACTAGAAGAAAGAAGACAAGGAAATAACCCATTTAGGTCAAATAGAACTTGTGTTTCTAATCCGAAGACTTCATCTTCTGCCATACCTCTATAGAAAACTTCTACTTAATTGAGTACACATCCTAACCCTGAAATGCTGTGATTCCTTATCTCGCTCACCTCCTTCCCTTTAATCTTGCTGAATTTGTTCATCATTAGTGACTCTAGTAGTCTCTTGAACCCCACTTCCACGAGTGTCCCAGCTGCTCTCTGTACCCTTCTATCATTAATTATGCAGCTTTCCTATCTGTATAAATGTTCTGTTCTTTGACTTGTGTTCTCCTCTGACCCCTCCATCCAAGCACAATACCCTCAAACCCTCACTTCTCTATCAGGACCTTTTTTCAGTCTCCTAATTAGTTGTCCCAGCTCTAGTTGGACCTCCTATTACTCCCTCTACAATGTAGGGTTCTTTTCTCATTTCCCTAAATAGTCTTTTTTTTATCATATCATATCCGTACTTCAAATATTTCCATTTTTCCTGTCCCTGGGGGCTATAAACTTACTCTTGCTTTTAGTATCTGCCTCAAAAGTTCTCTTTCTTGTCTAATTCTCTCTCCTTTTTGCCATGAACTCTGCTTCACTGCTCAACAGACGAACTCTGAAGTAAAATGCTTTCTCTTTTTTGATGTTCTTTGCATATTCTGTTTCTTCCAATGAAATGGCTGAACTGCCCCCTAACTCTTGACTGGAAGGAATCAGTTCACCTTTTACTAATCAACTTTTATTCCACTCTAACGATCTCCAAGATAAAAAGATGCAATGAAGTCCTCCTCTGAGTTCCTCTGGATTCTGATAGTATTTCTTGGAATTTGACATATATCCTGATGTGTCAGGCAATTTATGTGGTGTCTTGATTGCCATTTCAACTGAGTCTTTGTTCCAGACACTATGACACAATGATTTGCTTGTGGTGTCAGTCACACTTTATGAGATCCCTTTGGAATGGGGGCTCCTGCAGAGACTGCCTTGGGCATTTCTGGTCCCCAGAGCTGTCTGAATCATCCCTTTTCCTCTGGACCTTCTTGGCATGGGTACATTGCTCTAACATCACCACTTCCCATTTGAGTTATTTTTTTACATGATTAGTTCCCCCACTATGCATGTTTTATTCATTATTGAAATTCCAGTGTTTCTTGCAGGGCCATTAAACATTCAGAGTTCAGAATGATAGATGGAAGGATAAAAACCAAGTTAGAAAAGGGAAATTTTGGGTTATTACAGGTGTGTGTGTGTGTGTGTGTGTATGTGTGTGTTGTGGGAAGGTGCCTGTATGTATTTAAGTATATTAAATTAGTCTGGGATAAAAAATAGATTCCAAAATTTTACTCAGTGCCAAACAAAATACATTTATTTCTGATTCAAGCTCATTTTCATTGTGGGACAATTGCATTTATTCTTTTTTCTCCTTATTCTGGGATCAAGGTTGATAGAGAATTTAATTCTGGGGCATGCCACAATTGATAAAAGAGGGAAGATAATTAGGCATGTAATAACTCTAAAGTTATCTGAAGAAAATGGCTTATGCCATTTCAAGTTGCAGGAAAAGCAAGTCTCATGGGTATAGAAAAGGAAATAGTCTCAGAAAGAATGGTTCAATAGAGAGAGGTGTAGGTATTTTGATGGCAACATATTTTGCCACAGTAGAGGAGTCTGTAGAGGACACTGCATTTAGCTTATTGCTCTTGGTTTCCCTAAGAACCTATGTTCTTTCAGACAATAGAATATGAGGCACCCCAATGCTTTGAGTTTGAATCACAGACCTAAAAGTACAGAATTTTGCATCTTCTTTATATTGGTTTTCTATTGGAGAGTCAATAAGCACCAACTTAATGGTTTATAAAAGAGCATGCATTTATGACCATACAGTGTCATAATTCCAAAAATAAGTCTTGTGGGCCTCAAATTAAGGTACCAACAGGGTGACGTTGCCCTTTAAGGTTCTAAAAGAAAGTTCATTTGCTTGTATTTTTCTAAATTCTGGCAATCTCCTGTGTGATTTGTGGTCTTTCTTCATCAACCAAATCAGCAATGGTAGCATTTTAACAAGAATTTGCTCCTGATTCTGACAATCCAGCATCCTTTAAATAAGAACTCATGATGACTCTTTCTCTTAAACACATTAATATGATCACAAAAACTCATGTAAAGACCTTTGCCACATATTCAGCTTATTATACTCTTCAACTAGTTTTTGTAGGATTTGTTACAGTCTTACCAAGAGGAGATTAATTTACTATTGATTAGTTAAGCACCTTGGATGTGGTGATGGCACAGCGGGTAGGGCATTTGCCTTGCACATGGCCGACCAGGGTTCGATTCCTCCATCCCTCTCAGAGAGCCTGGCAAGCTACCCGTGGCATATTTGATATGCCAAAAACACTAACGACAAGTCTCACAATGGAAACATTACTGGTGCCCACTCGAGCAAATTGATGAACAATGGACGACAGTGATACAGTGCTACAGTTAAGCATCTTGGATGTATTTTCCCTGCTAGAAATATTTCTTCTTTCGTTTCACAGAAAATCCATTGTGACTACATGTAGCTATTCATTACCTCTACTTTATATATGAGGAATTCGAGAGTTATGTAAGTTATTTATTCAGCTTCTAAGAAAATAAGAAAAACTATTAAAAATGATCTTAAAATATCACTTCTTGGCTTAGAAATAGTTCAAGAGTCAAGATGTTTCTCTTGCATGTGACCAACCTTGGTTCAATTTCTGGCACCCCAAATGGTTCCCCAAGCAACACCAGAAGTAATCTCTGAGCAGAGTTTCAGGAGTGAACCCCAAGCACAACTGGGTCTTACCTAAAAACAAATATATATTTATAGCTATTCATTCCTTTTAGCCTGAAAGAGCCTCAATGCAGCATCACTGGGAAGAATGAATAAAGAGAGGCTGCTAAAATCTTAGAGGTAGGATGAATGGAGACTTTACTGGCACCCATTCAAACAAATCAATGATCAATGGGATGACAGTGATGATGACAGTGATAGGTATGATAAATACCTTGCTATTTAGGATATGTGGTATAACTTCAAGTACTCCATTTTCATAGATTTTCTTTTCTCCTGATTGAAATGAGTGGATGAGCAGTGACGAAAAGTTTCTATGCTCCCTGGTGGATTCAGAGGAATGCAGGTAGACCTCTCAATACTTCTTGATACCCACTTTTCTATTCTATTGATTTTTTTGTCTCTGCAGTCAAGGTAGAGTTTGATTCCTTCTGCATTTTTTCCCTGAGATACAGCTCAGGATGCCCTGAATTTGTGAAGAGACACACCCATATGTCTGGATGATTCATAGACTCTGCGTAGAGCTAAGCTGTGATGGGGAAGGAAGGATTTTGCTGTCCCAGCCTGTGAAATGGTTTTCTTGACAATGTTCCTACAGACAGCAGCATTTCTGTGCTTTGATCTCCCTCACCACAACATACAGCGCCTGGGGCATTTGGCAAAATTGGCAAAAGAGAAAGCTCTGAATTGGAGGCTAGAGAAACTAGAGTTGGTAGGAGAAGGTGCAGACCAGATAATTCAGAGGCTCACACAAACAAGTCCTTTGATTTGGGCAAACTTCCCTAGCCTCTGAGTCTTGAGTCCCGTCTGGAGTAAAAAGTTTTGAGTCTTCTCCTCTCTTACAATGTAGACTGGCACTGTTTTGCCAAAGTATCCTATCCTCTTCTTTCAGATCATTGCTTTGTTTCTCCAGTTAGAATGTAGCACCAAATAAGTATAACAATTAAAGCAATTTAAGCAAATAATTACTTGGTGAAGAGGGATATCACCAACTCAACTTGCCAGAAACATATGAATTTCAGTTGGACTTCTACAAACCACCTTATTATTTAAAAGTTCATCAGTTCTGTTTTTCACCATATCCCATCATTTCAAAGACACTGGGGAACCAGGAGGATTGATCCATGGCTGAACCCTGCCTCAAGTGCTGGGGAAGAAGGCAGTTGGGATAGAGAATGAATTACTATGACAATGATAGTGGCAATGGATAGGAACTGCATGCTGAAAGTAGGTAGAGGGACAGGCAAGATAACAAGATAACTCAGTACCTGTATCGCAGACCATAATGCCCAAAAGGAGAGGGATAGAGAGAGAAAGAAGGAAAGTTCCTGCCATAGAGGCAGGTTCAAGGGGGGTCAGGTGGTAGAAGGAATACAAGAGATACTAAGGACATTAGTGGTGGGGAATGTACTCTGGAGGAGGGATTGTATGACTGAAACTCAATCATGAACAGCTTCATAATTGTGTATCTCACTGTGATCAATTAAAAAACAAAACAAAATGCCAAAGACCCTCTGGATGCCGTGTGCATTGAATATTCTTAGTAGGAACAGTCAGGCTTCACAATTTTTTGAGAAGGTCTGTGTTAAATACAAAAAGAGGTTACTGTTCATGCCAGATGCCCCTATAGCCAGTGCTCACATTCTTATTAAAAAAAAACCAGAAAAATAATAATAGCAGCAAAATCATTGAGGCATCTCTTCCCATCACTCAGAATGATTCAGATACCACAGAGTTGGAGAGAATTCTTCCTTTTGTCAACTGGCAGGACTGTAGCGTTGTCTAAGAGCTTGGAAGCTGCCTTAGAATTCCACTTTTACCCCTTCACCTCCTGGCTAGATGATCCAGAACACGCTTTTAACTGTCTTGCTTCATTCTCTTGATGTACAAACTTGGGATGATGATGATCATAACCACCTCCGGGGATTGTTGTGAGAACTTCACAGTAGTTAAATGTCCTGGCAAAAGTCTAGTCCTTTGCAAATGTTCATTTCATGCCTTCCTATCCATTATTCTGGAAGCTCCAGTGAATGAAGGAACTTGGCTCTAGAATCAGAACCACTTGGCTTTTCTAGAAGGTTCTGCTACTCATCAGCTGTGTGACCTCAGACATCTCAATTCTACCTTTTAATATTTATCATTAAAATGGAGATATAACAACCACATCCTCACAGTGGGACTGGCAGAGGGAAGATTAGCAAGATAATATATATATGAAGTTCTCAGCAGAGTTTCTGGCATATGGAAAACATTTGCTTTCTTTGCTTATCATTTTCTTCTTGCCTGGTGGAGTCCTTAGCACAAATAGGCTGCTTTGAACTTATTTCCGTTTTTTCCAGTGTGAGGAAGCATAATATAATATTTTGGATGAAGTTAAATTTTTATATTGCATTCACAACTTTGTAAATATGGGCATTAAACTATGTCCTGATGCAGAACAAGTGACATAGATTTTTCCAACACTCTCTACCCCGGCTCATAGCCTCAATGTCTGCAAAATATTAATACAAAGTGGAGAATTTTAATTAACCACTTACACTAACTTAAACATTTCATTTTAAAAACGAAAAGGATGAACCCAATAAGCTGTTATAAACCTCAAAGGATCTATTAAGTATATAGACATATGGTGTGAGCAATATTCAAGAATTCAGGAATTAGGCTTTCTAAGAAACAAACTGTAGAACAACTGTTTCTGCATGGAATACTAGGAAACGGAACATGTGGGGTGAGACGCATGCTAGGTTTCTGGTCTGGAGTGAAAAGTAGAATCACAGATTTGGTCTTTTTAGCCTGCATCTCAAAGACTGATCCTGAGAGCAGAATCAGACAGCATTAACGTGCTTCTACTCTCAGTTCTTCCAGATACAACTAAAATTCAGAAGGCTTAGAGAAGTGAGGCTATATTGGTAAAAGATCTTCCAAGTGGATATAAAATCCTCTTTGGGTTTAGGTTCTTCTACATAGAGACAGAGATCATTGGGGCAGTTTGTATTTATCAAGCAATCATAATATGCTGAATGGCTTTACTGTGTTTTAATTTACATTCTGTAACAAATGGTAAGGAAGATATTATTGTGACTCCCATTTTGCAGATGAATAAACAAGCTCATAAAATTTGCATGACTTGTTTAGAGCCATATAGCTCAAAAATGAAACCCCAGAATTTGAATTCTGGACCATTTGATACTGGTCTACGTTTGTGAGATTATAAAAGCAATAGACAGCTATGATGATAAGTAGCTCAACTACTTCTGTGATGGAAAACTGAGCAATGAATCAAGTGCTCTATTGGACATCCAAGACTTGGCAGCATCCAAGACTGCCTTCCTTTTTTGAATTGACTGCGCTGTTCACTGACATGAATCCAAAAAGCTGCTTCTCTACGTTTGTGGATCCGTTCTAACTGCTAGTTCTTTCCAAAGCATAGTTTTGGTTGTATTAACTTGGAGGTTATTTCTCTGTTTGGTTCTTAAGAGATAATATATTTACTCTTTTGTAAAAAACTAAGGCACGCCAAGGGGCGTGTGCACTTGCGGGCTCTCCAGGCGGCTCTGTCTCACTGCCCGCATTCGGTGCTCTGGAACCGCTGTGTATGGGCTGGATCAGGACGGCCATTGGCCAAGGGCAGGCGAAGGAAGAACGAGGACCAAGCTGGTTGCCGATTAGGTATCGTTTATTCAATCTTCCATCTTTCTCATCTCCCGCACTCCCAGCTCCGTCCTCTCTCTCGATCTACTGCAGCCTCTCTCCCTTCTCTAGTCTCTCCTCCTACTTCTCTCTCCCACCTTGCCCTCTAGGCTACCCCCAGCCAGGTAGCAAAATCAACATAAGAAAGCCCTTCCTGAGGGCAGGGCATTCCAAAGCCCTTCCTGACTCTTAAGGTTTTTTCCTTTCCTTAGTCCAAACACTTATTAACATCTTAATACTAGTTATTTTTGTATGGACATAGCAAGAGATACATCGAGGCTTGCAAGGCAGCTCTCCTGGCAACATCTTGCCACAGACTCAGACCACAGCACTCAGGCCAGATTAATCATTCCTCACCCTAGCAGGGTCCAAATCTAGTTATCACTGTTTGGATCATGACAGCATTTGTCCATGATCAAGCTCTTAACTTATAGTTAAGCATTAGGCACTTTGGCTAGGCCCATCTCGATGCCAGGGTAGCACACAACTCACCGCTTGCCTTGGGTAGTCTCGTCCCTCGTCAGGACCCTGCTTTTGGGGGTGCTAGGAAGTAAGGGCAGCTGAGGCTTAGGTTGAGAGAACAGATGCCCAGGAGGAAAATATCATGTAGAGTCAAATGACATAAAGTTACAAAAGCATAGGATTTGCTAAGTCTTCCTGTGTCCATACAAAAAGGACATTGCTCTGAATAAACTATGCAAAGAACTCAAGGAGAAGAGAAAAACAATATTTACAAGTCAACAGAACACTAAGAAAGAAGTTACAAATAAACAAAGAGGAATGGGAGCACTGTAACGGGAGTAACCCAATAAACCTAAACTACCTGAGGCTATGTAATCCTACACTCTTTAACCACATTCTTAGAAAACTCTTATAGTCAAGACCCAGGATGTATGCTTAAGTTGGTAATAGTATTTGTTGAACATTTATTTCCCTTGTTTTGATGAAGGGAGGAACAAAACTATTTCCAGCTAACCTTATACTATTTCATCAGAGTGCTCTCAGGACCAGAGATTCTAAATATGCATATTTTTTTCTCTCACTGTTCTATAAGTACAGCACTCTTCCCACATTCTTAATATCTATCTCTCCGTCTATTTACTGTGGTGCAAAGTATCTTCTGCCTTGCCCCAAATCTAAAAACCTCATTGCTTTTACTCCTAAAATTTTTCCTCCTACAATTCACTCCAATTAAGAATATTTTTATATTGTGGGGCTGGAGCTATTGTGTTGGATAACATTGGGTTGTCCTTGAGCCTCCTGCAGGGAGCTTAGGTTTATTGAGCTACTCCCACAACTTTGCCCCTGAGGCACACCCAATTCCATCAAGCATTCACTATATCCCTGTCATCCCATTGAGCACTGATCTGCTCGAGTAGGTTCCAGTAATGTCTCCATTCCTAGCCCTGAGATATTAGCATCCTCTCTTTACTCATTCTTCCCAGTGGTGCCACATTGGAGGCTCTTTCAGGGCCAGGGGACCCACCCCGGGGAGGTCAATGGCAATGGGCAGGAGAAGGAAGGAACAAGGGGCAAGCTGATTGGTCTCAATTGCAGTTTATTCCATTCCCATCTTCATTCTCCTCTGATTCTCCTCCTGCTTCTTCCTCCTCCATGCTACTTCATTCTCTTTCTCAATCCCACTTTATTCTCCTTCTCCCTCTCTCATTCTCCTTCTCCTCTGGCTCCCCCAGCCCCTTCTTGCAGCCTAGTTAAATCCCAAAGCATGAGTAGTTGGGGCTTACACACAGGTGTGGTCACAATCAATAGGGGTAAAATCCTTCCCTCAGGGAAAGCTGCTTCTAGGACAGATTCTCATTCAGCGGGATGACCAACCCAAGAGTGGAATCCCATAGGTGTGTTTCTCCTTTTCTTGTCCAACAATCATATGAACCTTCATAATATTAATCATTTTGTATGGACAGAGTAAGAGATACATTAAGCCTATAGGATTGCTCTTCCAGAGTCATCTTAATCTACAGTGCTCAGGCCAGATTAGTCTTTCCTATCCCTAGCAGGGTCCTTATCTTATTGTTACTTTTGGATCATGACAGCATTTGTTGATGACCATGCTCTCAACTTATAGTTGAGTATTGTGGTGCTCTGGCCTGGCCCATTTCCATGCCAGGGTATCTCACAGCTTGCCTTGGGTCCTTTCAGTCCCTCATTGGGACCCTGCTTTTGGGGTGCTAGGAACTGTCACCCCAAGGGCAACTGAGGCTTAAGTGGAGGAAGCAGATGCCCCGGAGTGCGGATTGTTTGGAAACAATTTACTCCCAAGTTACAAAAGCATAATATTAACTGTTTTCTTTTGTCCATACGAAAAAGGACATTGTTTTAAAGAAAACTTATTCAAAAAATATAAGGAGAGGATAAAGGCAATATTAACTTACAAGTTCAGTGTCCTGGAAGGAACTGACCTTACAAATTAACAGAATCTGATCAGGGAAAAAAAACTGATTAACTGGTTGGGGAAGAGAGCACAGAGAGGAGGTTACAGATAAACAAAGGAATGGGAGTGATTCGGAAGCACTGTGGTGGGTGTAAGTCGGTAAACTTAAGCTCCTTGTGGCAAGGGAGAAAGGACAAATCAATGTTAACCTACACATCCTCAGTACTTATAGCCTAGTTCTCCCTCTCTGAGAACCTGACAAGGTACTGAGAGCATCTTGCCCGCATGGCAGAGCCTGGCAAGCCCTCCGTGGCATATTTGTTATGCCAAATACAGTAACAATGATGGGTCCCATCGAGCATTAATAATTCTATATTTCTTTTTCTTTCCTTTATGTCATCTGCATAGTTTATTTAGCAATGTCCTTTTTATATAGACACTATGCTGATGTTGATGCTATGCTTTTGTAACATGGGAGTTAATTGGCTCCAAAATAATATTTACTCCTGGGCATCCATATTTACTTTACATAAGCCTCAGTTGCCCTGAGTTCCTGGCACTCCAAAAGCAGGGTCTTAGCGAAGGGACTGGATGGACCCAGGGCAAGCTGTAAGCTACCCTGGCATTGAAAGCTAAGCGGCATAAGTTGTTTAGAGCATGGTTATAGATAAATTCTGCCATGACCCAAAAAGTAGTAACTGAATAAGGACCTTGCTGAGGTTAGGAGAGACTAACCTGGTCTGAGGACTGTTGTCTGGACAAATAACGAGATTTCCCCAGGAAGAGTCGATCTTTAAGCTTAATAGATCTCTTACTGTCACTGTCATCCCGTTGCTCACCGATTTGTTCGAGCAGGCACCAGTAACGTCTCTCATTGAGAGACTTATTGTTACTGTTTTTGGCATATCCAATACACCACGGGTAGCTTGCCAGGCTCTGCCTCGTGGGCTCGATACTCTCGGTAGCTTGCCGGCTCTCCAAGAGGGGCAGAGGAATTGAATTCGGGTTGGCCGCGTGAAAGGCAAATGCCCAACCGCTGTGCTATCGCTCCAGCCCATCTCTTACTGTATTCATACAACATGATTAGAAATATTATAAGAAGTAAATTTACTATGAATGTTTAAATGGATTACTAGCTGAGGAAAGGAGAAATTAATACACCCTGGATGGAATCCTGCCCTTGAGCGGATCTCCTAGTAATCTGGAGTGCTGAACTCTCAGATGAGATTTTGTTCTTGAGTTAATCCCCTAGTACTTCCCTTGAAGGAGTGGCTTTACTTCTGTTTGTTATTATGACAATGTTCAACTCCACCTATGTGTACTACCACCCTTCATGTTTTCTATATAACTATGTTGTAAGGAGAAAGAGGGAAGAGGATAACGAGGACTAAGAAGAAGATGAGGACTAGGAGAGGACTTTGATATCTACAAGGAGACTGTCATCATCATCATCATCATCATCATCATCATCATCACTGTCATCCTGTTGCTCATCGATTTGCTCGAGCGGGCATCAGTAACATCTCCATGTGAGACTTGTCGTTACTGTTTTTGGCATATAAAATATGCCATGGGTAGCTTACAGGCTCTGCTGTGCGGGCAAGATACTCTCGGTAGCTTGCCGGGCTCTCCGAGAGGGGCGGAGTAAATCGAATCCACCTACGAGATGGTCAGACTTCTTTGTTAGACCCTAAATATACATGTTTGGTGCTCTTTGTGTTCCTGGAGCAAGCAGACGCCATTGGGCTACACTAGCACGTGAGAGGGATGGATGGAGACGTTACTGGTGCCCGCTCGAGCAAATTGATAAATAACGGGATGACATATGCGTATATATGCATATATTTACATATATGCATATGTATACATGCAATTATGCCAACCTTAAATTTATAGGAAGAAATGCCATTTACATAATATGTATGTAATTTTAAATATTTCTATCAGTCAGTGATTTGCTTTTTATTATATTATTCAATAACTTTTCATGATTACACTACTTTACACTATGATTTGGGAGGTGGGGAGTGAGGCCACACCTGGAAGTGGTGCTCACAGTTTACTTTTACCTCTGCATTCAACGATTATTTCTGCTGCACTCTGGGAGCCATATGGGGTGCCAGGAGTCAAACCAGGGTCAGACGGATGCAAGGCATTTGCCTTACCTTCTTGGTTTTTTTTTTTTTTTTTTTGCTTGTTGGGTCATACCCAGCGATTCTCAGGGGTTACACCTGGCTTTGCACTCAGGAATTACTCCTGGTGGTGCTTGGGGGACCATATGGGATGCCGAGGATCGAACCCGGGTCGGCCGCGTGCAAGGCAAACGCCCTACCCGCTGTGCTATAGCTCCGGCCCCCAACCTTCTTAACTATAGTGTGAGTTTCAAAGGAAAATCGAGGTGCAGTAAGCTAGTTTTCGGTGGCTGAGAGCCGTTCCCCTGGCCAACACTTGGCGAAGGACAGATGAAGGACCAGGAGAACAGAGAAACAGGGCCCCAGGCTGTTTGGTAGTCAGTTTATTTCTCTCTCCTCCCCACCATAGTCTGATTTCTCCCACAGCCCCAGTTGTAGTTGTTATTTTGGTTGTAGTCCCAGTCATCATAGTTCTATCATCCTAGTCTCCTGTGGGCTTGAGCGATAGCACAGCGGATAGAGCATTTGCCTTACACATGGCCAACCACACACACACACACACACACACACACACACACACACACATATATACACATACATATATATGTGTGTGTAAGTATACACACACACATATATATACACATACATATATATGTGTGTAAGTATACAGGCACACACACACACATATATATGTATATATATATATATATATATATATATATATATATATATATATATAAAGAGAGAAAGAGACGTGTATTTATTTTAATGGACTCTGGGCCTGCTATCCAGACAGTGTTTTATGATAATCGTGAGTTTTCTTTTTCCAGGATATTGTGGAATATTTTGATTTACTTACTTCAGGGAGCATATGGCTTGGTTTAAATTGATTCTTGGCTGCAAAGATGGGTCTGTACACACTGTTCTCTTTGTGGCAGGTGCCTGTAACTCAGACAGTGACCATAGCAACATTTAACTTCCAGTCTCCTTTTATTACGAGGGGATCTCTGTCTTCCTCTTAATTTTCAGCAAGGGGCCTACTGGGCTCTTCAATTTCACTTCATGTGGAAAGAACTTTATTCTCTGCTCTTCCCCATGAGCAGAGATCCTAAATTATTTTTCATGAGTTGGGATGAGAGCCCAGAGGCCTGTTGCTCTAGGCCATTTCTCATATCAGTTTCATTCTATTTCTTAACCACAAAGATGTTTTTGGTGCATTTGAGGCCACCTATGTGTTTCCAGTGCTCTTTGAGACTATCATTATATGAGTTTGAAACCATGCCATCCTGCCTAGATTTCTCCCATCATTTCCTACCTGGCAGGACTACTGGTGTCATTTAATCTTAGCATGTCATTACCCTGTTTATAATCTTTCTTAGTGCACTCATTGAACTTAGGAGTGAAGATGCATTAGCAAACATTTTAGGGCCTTGAATTATCTGACATCAGCCTCCTCTATAGTTAGAGCTTCTGTCCCTGAATACACCTGACTTTCTTTTATCAACAGGTTTAAACTAGACATAGTCTCTATCTGATATACCTTTCCTCTGGATTTTATTTGTGCTTGAATCAGCTGATCTTTCTCATATCCCCTAATATCACATCCTTCTTTATTTTTTTTAAAATAATGTAGGAGTGCTGCTATTTGTTTAGCCATTGATTAAGCTGATTGAATTGGACATGAACTCCATATTCCTTTTTTCTTTAAATTGTATCACCATGAGATAGAATTACAAAGTTTTCATGTTTGATATTCAGCCATACAATGATGGAACACCCATCCCTCCACCAGTGCACATTTTCCACCACCCACATCCCAGTCCTCACCTTGCCTCTGTGGCAATTTCCCCAATACTCTCTCTCTAATTTTGGGCATTCAAGCTTACCTGCCGGGGCAGACACTAGATAATTTATTTCTATTGCACATTTTGAATATCATGAAAGCTTGCATGGCTGCGATTATAAATGTAAATTTCTAGGTTATAAGTGGTTGGGTTCCAGAGACCTCTGTATGGCACTAATCCATTTTGGGATTCAGTTGGGGGTCTCTGGGCCAGGGCTGTTGGTGTGCTAAGATGGTACCCGGAGGCAAATTGTAGGCGTTACAGCCAGTCTACTGGGCAGGTGGGGACCCAGGGAGGGGCAGCCTGGGTCCACTGCCACCATGCGGCCTCAAGATTCAGTCCTGGAAACTGTATGGAGGAGTAGGCTTGCTTGTGGGAGCTCTTGGTCACTGGGGTTCCATTTGGAGTAACCGGGGAGACTGCACCTGCTCCATCTGGGCTACCCTGGTGAAATTGGCCTATATAGGGCCCAGAAAGATCTCCAGCACTCTGGTGTCTTCCAGGACTTGCTGCCATGTCTCTGGGTCAGGGCTGTTGGTGCGCTAAGATCCACATTACAAAATTTTCAGCAGACTATATCTTGGTGAGGTCCATCCTGAGATGGTGGAGTCAGGCGATTTTGGATTGTGGAAGCAAGTGGCTTCCATGGACTCTGAGAGGCCAACTCTGAGAGGCCAACCCATCCCCCTCTAACGTACTTTGGTCTTTCCAGCCATGCATGGGTCTGAGCTTTTCTGGGGCTTTTCATCTCTTTCGAGATTTATTTAGGGGTCTCTGAAGCAAGGCCGGTAGTAGAGCTTACAGGGTGGCGCTGGAGTTGGTTTGTGTGGGTGACTGCCAGTACTTCCATGTGTATTGGGAAGTGGGGGGAGGTAGCCCACCCCAACTCTGAGAAAGCCTGGAGATTTCAGTCACAAAACCCACATACCAGGATTTTCAGCAGATTATATCTTGGTGAGGTCCGTCCTGAGATGGTGCAGTCTGGCTGGGGATATGTTGGCGATTTTGGATTGTGGAAGCAAGCGGCTGCTGGGGGCTTTGCTTGGGCTGGCCACCAGGGCAACCACCTCCCTCCAATTTACTCCACTCTGTCCAGCCATATGCAGGTCCAAAATTAACTGTGGCTTTTGATCTCTTTTGAGATTTATCTATGGGTCTCTGAAATAAGGCCAATAAATGAGCTTGTATAGCTGAGACAAAGGTGGTGTGTGGGTGTGGCTCCCACATACCTAACTTCTAATTGTTTAATTTCTTGGTAAACTTGGTCCCAATTGTTGGGGTCTGGCCATAGGCAGAGCAGCAATTTTGGGGTATCAGGAAGCCTGAAGCCACCATCAGGCAGCTGATGCACCTGTCCCACAGGTATAGGTTGACCTGCTGGTGGCACTACCCCCTCCTTATCCTGTTCTTCATC